>NC_135178.1:1416343-1566343 GCF_041146795.1 Maylandia zebra | reverse complement strand
CCATGGGACGTACCATCGACAAAAACAGTTGGTGGCTGACATCAAGAAAAATTACCCGTAGGTAGAAAAGGTTGGTGTAAAGGACAGCACAGGAACAGGCTCTAAGCACCAAACAGGCTGCAGGCCGTGCCAAGGGCCCCGAAGACTCTCCAACACATGTAAGCTGGGCCCATGTACACTGAGAGGCAGCCTCCAGTGGCTGGGAAAAGTATAGCAGCATCAGAAATGAGAAAATAGGTTCAAAGTATCAGGTCTGAAGGAACAACTGAACAACTGGATGATGTGAAAAGGTCTGAAATAAAGACGTATTTACCTGTTGTGACTGGAGGACACACACAGGGTGGGTATATGCTAGGGGTGGGGGAAAAATCGATACTGTGTAGTATCGTGATATTTTGTTTGCTAATAATGTATCGATACAGGGACAGCAGAAATCGATATTTTGTTACAAAAAAGGTTTTTGTGCTCTGACTTCAGAGCATGTTGATCCTTTTTCTGAGCAAGAATCCTGACACTGTCCAAATGTGTTTAACATGTTTTTTGGCAGCAATAAACATGACAGTTTACTTATTTTAATTTAAGACATGTTTTATTTTAATTAAGTTTAAAACTTTTTTATTTAATGTAAAATTATATTTTGTTTTAATTTACTTTCAAATTCTTCAGTTGCTGAAGGGGCTGCATAGTTTTCATAAACTGCATAGTTCAGAATAGCTGTAATTGTACCAGATGGTTTCAGTTAAGTTGGACTAGACTGTAATACAAACCGTTCAGTTTGTCAACAATAAAACTGAAATGAGAGAAAGACTGAGTGCGAGACTTTGTTATTAGATAAAATGAATATTGATAAAGTTTACCTTTATGGACAGAATCTGAATATCGCAAAATATTTTTAAAAATTGCAATAATATCGTATCGTGCGTTAAGTATTGTGATAATATCGTATCGTGGGATGTTTGATGAGTCCCACCTCTAGTATATGTCTGTATCTATCTATCATCAGTGTTTTGTGATTGAAAATACAATTAAAATGAAGGTGAAGCACACAGCAGCAGCTAAAGTGTGATTCATTTGGCAGAAAGCTTATGAAAGACTGACACTGTTACAGTAAACCCAGTGTGTCTCTTTGTCGGGACGCTGTGAGGTCTTTCAAACGCTGCTCCTGTCAGACGAGGAGTCCCAGCATTCAGTGTGTGCTGTTTTCAGTATGTAATGACAGAAATATAACAAACATAATAGATACATAGTTGCATATAATCAGTAGAAAATTCCATGAGCTGAGAAGCACCGACACTGTAAACAGAATAAACAACGATGCTGGACAGTTGTTCACGTGGGGTTTGCAGTTTTTAGACGTCCCAGTCTTTCTGCCAGCGCGGTGATATTTGGTCTGTCATTATGCTTCAGGCAAGACAAAACAAACAGCAAAAAAGCTTCTTTATTTTTAAAGGTGTTGGTTGCTTATCCAGTCTGCTGGCCTCAGAAAGCCTAGTCTGAAAACCTGAGCAGCAGTCTGGTGCTGTAGCTCTTATTACAGGCAGAATCTATTAAGAGTTTTCTGTACCAAGCCTGTCTGTCAGGGCTTTCATGCAGCTAACAAGGAGTGATTAATCACAGGAGAAATCTGCCTGTCACAACTGAGGCAGCAGTGGGACACACTGCTCTCGGTTGCTGGTCTTTGTCCAGGACTAATCTCTGTACAAAATCGACTCCCAGTGCTCTCTTGCCCACAGGCGACTTCTCTGTTCTGCCTCTATCTCATAAATCCACCATCTGGTCACACTGACAGGTTGTTATTAATCTGAGGAACATCTCTGATTTCTCTGTGGATGACATCGAGGCTTACACTGGGTAAAACAGCTATCACAGTCAGTCCCTGTCATGCATTTTGTCACGCGTGTGGAAAACAATTTTGGTTGCACAAAAAAGATTTTGAGAGTGGTAATAACATCAAAGGGCCAAAACGTCCCCTACGTCCTTCGCTTCATTAGCAGAACATTGTGTTTTCTTTCAAATTACAAGCATAGAGATGGCTGACGATGGCACAACAAAACACGCCATCATCGGGTTTGCTGTGTCTCCCAGAACAGTCTCGTGAGGAGCTCCCAGTTACTGCAGGAGAGCTGGACGGGCTCTAGAAGGTCCATAACCCATTAGGAGGGACGGTGCTTTGTGCAAGGAAGAGCCGCAGCTACAAAATGACCTTCAGCAGCCCGCTGCTGTCACACAATGTCTCTGACCAAACAGACCCTGTGCCCAACACCTGTCACCTCAGAGCCTGATTGGTGCCTGCCACAGAATACCAGAGCCGAGAGGTCCATCACTGGGCCCTGTGGTTTCTACAGATGAGAGCAAGCTCAGTCTGAGCACATGTGACAGATGTAAGAAGGTGATGATCTGCATATTTATGGAGCGATGCACAGACACGTACAGGCTGGGCAATAACAGCCTGACTGTCAGTAGGTATCTGGATGAAATCCTTGGACCTGTCAGTCTGTATGCTGGTGCAGAGGGTCATGGCTCCCCCCTCATGTGCAGGTAGATCCTGGAGGGTGAAGGAACTGATACCATCACCGGTCCTAAATCCAGTAGATCACCTTAGGGACTTTATGGAAAAGCCCCACATTATCTTTACTAGAAGTTCAGAGATGATCCACAGCTAAAATAATTTAAAACTTTTCATCCATCACTGCCAATCAAAATCAGCTGAGAGGAAATGAGATCAGATCCCTGCAAATGTGTAACGCACTCACAGCAAACCCCGTGTACAGGTGTAGATATTATCTGACTTTGGTGTGATCCTACAAGAAGAAACACATGACGTCTAAACAAAAACATCAAACATTTTAATGCACAGTTTTATATACCAACAACAACCAGCTCCCTCCCACTCCACTCATGACACTTCTAATATACTGTCAGCAACTCCACATCAATAAATAAAAAACAGTCTAATAATTGCCGTTTTATTGATGATTGTATTAATGATGATGAACAATCATATCTGGCCGTCTGTCACACGTAACCAGTAAGAATCACAGATTCTGGGATGTTACTGAATGGAGACAGTCTGGAGTGTGACTACAGTTAGCTCATTGTTTGCTTTCATAGTCACATGTAGGCTTTCATGAAGTGTTCCTGGGACCAAAAGGTATCAGAAGCTTTGATCCAGTTGTGTAAAAGACACTTTCCTTTAAATGTTTTCTGAAATATTCCTCCAGGTTCTTTCGAAAACAAATGTCCAGGACCTGGAATTATATTCACACTCTGAGAAGCAGTGAAAGCAGATCAGAGAGGAGAGAGAGGACGAGACATCACAGAACAACAGGGCAGTGGGAACAATCTCATACTCTCCTCAGTCTATTGCATGGAAAAGTAGGTTTGATCCAGGTTATAGCTCCCCTCCCTAAGTTATCCTCTATATATCCTGTGCCTACATCCTTTCCCACTTATGAGCAATATTGGCAGCTCATATGGATCAGAGGAACAGAGAAGGGAGTAGAAAAGTAGAATAAAATAGTTTTGAGATCCCTTCCCAGAAGCCTTAACGCCCACTCACATCCTGGGCCATCTGACCTCAGGAATTCACATGATAAGGTGGGGCCAGGTTTCACAATGAGCTCACCTGAAACTCTGGCTGATTGGGACCCACACCCAGTTTCACACCTTGGCTCATGTGATTAGAGGATCATCAGGGGGTCCTTTTGTCCCTCTGTGGGGGGAAACTCCCACTAGGTTTATATCTGGGACTCTCCACCATTTGACCTTAGAACTGAAGAAGCTTCTCGGATGAGAGGTGAAACGTCTTCAAGCAACTTAAAGAAGTCCAGACGCTTTTCTTTGCAAGCTCCTTTGACTACGATGACCTGGATGACTGAGAACCTTCACAGACATAGAATAAAATAGAATAAAGTGTCTCCCAGTTTGGCGAGCAAGATAAACCTGGATGAGAAAACATCAAAGACATCATGATGTATATGAGTATATAAACCCCACCATGAAGAGGACACAGATGAGACAATACAGGATTGATTTTAAAATTTTACTGTTGGTTTTTAAGGTTCTTAACGGTACTGCACCTCCTTACCTGGCAGAGCTTCTTAGCATTTACCGCCCCAGGAGATCTTTGAGGTCAGCAGACCTGATGCTTTTAGATGTTCCCAGGTACAGACTAAAGACTAGGGGAGAGAGGGCTTTTGCTGTGGCTGCACCCAGACTGTGGAACACTTTACCTCCTCACATCAGATTCTCCACAAGCCTTGGAACTTTTAAAACTGCTCTTAAAACTCACCTCTTCTCATTGGCTTTTAGCAAGGTTTAACTTATTGTTTTAATTTATTGTTTTATCAGTGAGGTGTTTTATGTACTTGTGTTTTATTGTATTTTATATTTGTATTTTATTGTACAGCTCTTTGGTCAGCCTCGGTTGTTTTTAAATGTGCTTTATAAATAAACTTGACTTGACTTGACTTGAATACCAGCAGGAAAGTCAGGATTTCGGACAATGGGTTAATTTAATGCTGCTGTATAAGAAAGAGTTTTGCTTTATTACAGGACAAGTGACCAGACTGTGGGAAACATGTCTCCTTATGTAGCCAAACCTAAACTAGCTAGCAGAAGCCTCGTTGTAAGAAAGTAACTCAGACGTGGAAAGCCCACCCATGTCTGTATGTAGCTGCACAAGTCCAACTTTACTGCCATACCAGATGCATTTAAAGCCTTTTCACCCTCAGCTGGTCGCAGCAGATGGCCCCGCCCCTCCCTGAGCCTGGTTCTGCTGCAGGTTTCTTCCTGTTAAAAGGGAGTTTTTCCTTCCCGCTGTTGCCGAGGGTTTGTTCATAGGGAGATGTCTAAATGTTGGGATTTCTCTCTGTTATTGTAGAGTCTTTTCCTTACAGTATGAAGCACCTTGAGGTTGTTGTGATTTGGTGCTGTGTAAATAACATTAATTTGAATGGACATTTTCTGAATCGTCTTCTTTGGCGAGTATAAAAGAAGCAGAGGGCACACGATATGAGGGAGGATATTCATTTTAATAAGACTAGTTCCATCCATGTGCCATTGTTCAAGGTCGTTTTTAACTGACACATAAACTGGAAGGAAATGAGTCTTCCACAGGAGAACCTGCGCTACAGCTGTATTCTCCAGATTTTCTAGTGGCATGGACTCAGACTGTAGAGGTTTGCGTCTGCTTTGGTTCTGAACTGTGGTTCAAATGTGTCATCAGTCCCAGACTGACGGCAGATGATCGCCCCTCACCAAGCCTGGGTTTTTCCTTCCCACCGTCTCTACAAAGCAGCGAACGCAACAAATACAGCCGAGTGTAAAAACAGCACAGTGCCAGGGACCGATCTAATCAGCTTTCATAAACCCATCTGGACTTTTCTAGCCTTTACACAATGGAGCTGTATGTGAAAACACAAATATGTGACTTAGCTGAAATAAATGCCCTTTAACCTCGGCACCCTAATAGAAAGATCTGTGTGATAATGTCAGCCAGTGCAGACTGCTGAGCCCACGTGGGAACACAGCGCCTAATTGTTCAGAGAACTCGCAGAGCAAGTGAGAGTGCTGCCTCCTGCTCACGGCAGCATCGCCGGCTGAAGCGAATGGGATAATTACAGCAGGAGGTTTCATGCCCCACCATTCAGCATGTGTGTGAAAATGGCTTTAGCTACGAAACATTGATCTTTGGGCTTGTTTATGACAAGATAGACTGTTTTTGTATCAAATTGTGTGATTTATATCTGTGCCATAATAAATATCAGTTATATCAGTGAGTACCACTGCTCGTGGAATAACTGCTGTTGCTTGTTCAGGACATAATCAACTTTTTAGCCTCTGAGAAGGCTTAAAGTTATCTTTTATGTTACTCTGTGCTAAAAAACAAAAACATAAACAGCATGCTCTTAATCCTTTGGTGAGTGGACCCCTAAAAGCAGATCAGTCAGCACCTACTGTGACCATGGCTGAGGTTTTGTTATCTGGCCCTTTGCCATATGGGCCAATGTGTGTGTTTGTGTGAAGCTACATGTGTGTGCGAGTCTTTTCCACAAGCAGCTGTTCAGCTATTAGACCCCCTCCCCACATTAACACACACACACACACACTCAATCCCCCAGCAACCCTCCCTATTGCCTCGCAGCATGCTGCTCTTCAGGTTGAGAGGTCCTGTGCTGCACCTAAATGGCTGAGCTGCTGGTAGATTAGCAGCCTTACATGAAAAGAGAAAGTGTGTCTGTGTTTATCCCCAGCTCATACCGAGCTGCAAGGCAAGCTCGTCAAAACTGGACCAATCCTTCAGCTCACAGACGGCTTCATGACAGTTTCTACATGATCGATGTGTCACCATGAAAACACGTTTTTAAAAACACGAGACAAATAGCTGCCTGTTTTCAACTGATGACATCAGTAATCCATGAAAATCATGAAATCAAACAAAGGTTCTGCCTGTTTGCATTTAAAGTGTGCTTTAATTTGACTGCAGTGTGTTTGCATGGAGCTGCTGGTCTACGTAATAGTGTTTGCACAGGTTTCAGAAATGCAGAGACTACAGTATATTTGTCACATCAAGATTATACAGTCTTGTTTTTATCAGTACTGTGGCTGCTTTTCTTCCTTTCTTACTTTGTTCTTGAATATAAATGTTAATGTTAATGTTAAAATAAATGTTCTTGAATATCCAGGCTGCAGATGTTGGAGTAACACCTCTGTGTGAAAATCACAGACACAGAAATAAAGGTGTCTTCTTGTTGTGATTTGGTGATATATATAAATAACCCTGAAACCTCCTGTGTCCTCAGTTTCTGTCTCTCTGTGCTCGGCTGTTTCATGCTCTTCGTGATGCACCTTACATTGTGTCATGATTCTTAGTCATTCATTATTAAAATGATGAGACCTTAAAGTAGAAGCTGCTCCGTCTCTCTCAGTCAGTGCAGCTATAATAGCAGGGGAGGTGGTGTGGGTGGAGGCGGGGGCAGAGAGGCGACTGTGTGACAGTAGATCAGTGTAATTCCTCCCTGGCAGATGCAGGCCAGATTGAGCTGGAAGGATAAAGATGTTACCCAAGAGCACAGGGCAAGTTCGAAACAACAAATGCCTGCCTGGTGTGTTTGTGCGTGTGCGTGCGTACGCGACACTGAGTGGCTGAGCGAGGAAATGGGGGATGGGATGGATTGGGGTGAAGAGGATTTTGTCCCACTGTACACAGACTGTATTACCAGCAGGCCACTTTACCAGGGCCCCACTTAGAGCCACTGGGGCCTTTTATAGCTGCTTAAGACCTGCCATGGGAACGGCAGCAGCTCTGTAATCTTCTGTTCAACAAGAACACTCACCCACACACACACACATGCACACACACACACACACACACACATGCACACACTCATGCACACACACACACACGCACACACTCATGCACACACACACACACACACACACGCACACACACTCACTCGCACACACACATGCACACACACACACACACACACGCACATGCACACTCACACACACACACGCACACACATGCACACTCACACACACACACGCACACACACTCACTCGCACGCACACATGCACACACACACACACACACACACACACACGCACACACACACACACGCACACACACACACACGCACACACACTCACTCGCACGCACACACACACATGAACACTCACACACACACACGCACACACACTCACTTGCACGCACACACACACACACACACACACACGCACACACACACACGCACACACACACATGAACACACACACACACACACACACACACACACACGCACACTCACACACACACACGCACACACATGCACACTCACACACACACACGCACGCACACACACTCACTCGCACGCACACATGCGCACACACACACACACACACACATGAACACACACACACACACACACACACACACACACACACACACGCACACACATGCACACTCACACACACACACGCACGCACACACACTCACTCGCACGCACACATGCACACACGCACATGCACACTCACACACACACACGCACACACATGCACACTCACACACACACACGCACGCACACACACTCACTCGCACGCACACATGCACACTCACACACACACACTGTCCTGTAATACCTGTCAGTGGGGTCCAGCACCTTTAACAGTCGTATACATCCATGAGCAGGTTCATGAAGCCGGCTGAGTGTCCACACAAACCAACTCACTGTTGTCAGTGATCAGAGGTGCAGACGGCTTACAGATGGAGAACAAGGCGGTTTCTTGAGACTACTTGGTTGTGTTTAGTTACAACGTTTCCACTGATGTGAAACTGATTACTTGCTGTTATAAAAATGAATGAGTGTTAAAGCTTCAGCCTATAAACCATCACGCAGATACGAACACCTCAAAGCTATTAACAATATCAAAGAAAGAAAAGCCCCAATATTCAGAAAGGATCACGTCCAAAAAGGACAGCAGACAAAGTAAAACTATCAATGCAGAGTGGACGTGGCATCTGCTGGGAAGATTGATGCTCGCAGGGAGTGAAAGGAGATTATGTGAAAGCCTAAATGAGGCTTTTACATTTTTTTAAATCCGACAGGCACAATCTAATCTTATCTGCCTCAATCCAATTTTTAATGCTGACTACACATAGGATTAAAGTAGTGCAGTGTGCTTTGTAGGCCATTTGACAGTGAAGCAGCATCTGCTGCTGCTGTGCAGGATAGGAAGAGATCAGGAGCAAAGGAAAGGTTAACCTGACTCTGAGCAGGTCTGCATGTGAAAGATCTGTGTTATCGCGTTGATGTCACTGCATCATGACAGCATGAATCAGTCTAGTTATTCACACTGGGTGGGCGGGGCAGTAGTCCTTCGATGTAGTATGGATGTATGGATTCATGACATCAAAGCAAGTCTGCATACACACGTTTATTAAAGCTATAACCAGTCTGATGTTTAATCCCTCACTTTGAAAACATGTATAAAGTCCCCTGACGTCACCGTGACACCTTCACACAGGTAATATTAAATATCTCAGGACTCACCTTTCCCCAAGGTGTCAGACTGTTTACTCTCAATTTTACTCCATTACTCAGAGCGCCATAAGATGATTAAAATCAGTGGTCCTGCCTTTACAAATAAATTGTTATTATGAAGTCTTATTTATAATTATTTATTTATTTTCTATGATCCCAGTAAACCAGAGGCTGGTTAAAATCTCTGCTCTGTCAAACGTTTCTTGGAATAAAACCTAAAAAATCAAATGAGAAACTTTGGATTTGAATTTATTATTTTGTAAACCAGCTCAAATACATCACTCAGTCTGACTCCTCCCAGTTTGATACAGAACAAGCGTTATCTAAAGATATGAAGTTCTAATAATAATGATAATAATAATAATACAGTTTATTGATAGGCACCTTTAAAGACCCTCTACCTTACATTAGTGCATCAAAATAAAATATTTAATCAAAAACTATAAAACTACTCAGGTAACAATCGACTAAGACCAAGTTACAGACAGGTATGCAGTTCTACACCTACGCCCTGCCAGTGATCAGGTGGCCTGCTGGGATAATAAGTTGGTCAAAGGAGGAGATAGAAGCCACTGACATCAAGACCAGGAAGCTCCTGACCACTGATGGAGGGTTTCGCCCCAACTCCAGCAGCCTGAGGCTGTACGCCAAGCAGAAGGATGGAGGCTGGGGACTGGTGAGTGTCAGCATCACGGCCCAGGATGAGACAACGAACATTACAATTTAAAAGGAAAGTAAAATCAAGGATAAGAAATTAATAAGAATAAAACAGACTCATACTGACTTAAAAGCCAACGAGTAAAAATGGGTCTTTAGATGAGTGTTGGAGAGGTCCTGATATGTAAAGGCAGATTACCCCACAGTTTTGGAGCAGTCACAGCAAAAACCCGATCTCCTCTGTGTTTTAATCTACACCTAGGGACAACTAGAAGCATTTGGTCCGCAGACCTCAAAGATCTCGCTGGAAAATACCAACTTAGAAGATCAGAAAGACACCAGGCAAGACCCCAGGTGTGTAAAGATGCCCCTGAGACAATCCAGCACACAACAGCAGGGTGCAAGATGCTAGCAGGCAGGCCATACATGGAACGCCATAACCAAGTGGCCGGCATAGTGTACAGGAGCATCTGTGCCGAGTGTGGCCTGGAAGTCCCGAGGTCAAAATGGGAGACGCCCCCAAGGGTGGCTATAGTAGTGGTGGACAAGAGCAGAGGAAGATAAATACATTCAAATTAAATTTTTTACATACACAGTACAACTTGTAGGGAAATGCATGTGTCCGAGCTGTACCATTCCAGGGCTTGGTTTTAGCATAGGGGGTCTAACCAGGACCCTTTCTGGCTTAACTCCAAAGGTGTGCAGTTTCACCTTTACACCATCCAGACTTTACGGACAGCCCCAGTGATCGGTGTAGATACAACAAGTGAAAGATCAGGACCACAAGAAGCTCAAGAAGTACCACAGATATAAATATAGATATAAATGAGTCTTTGTGCGGATGTTTGTGTGTGCAGATTAGCATATACATCAGCAAATGTTTGTTTGAGTCATCATTATTTTTTTTATTTATTTTAGTCTCACTTGTTTGTTTTATGCATTTCTTCCTTTGTTAAAAATAAAATAAATGAATAAATACATAAAATACACTTAATTTAATTTAAGGCGAACATTAAATGTAAACATATCATACGACTCCATCACTACTACTAATAATACTACTGTTACTAATAAATGTGATCTGTCACACAGTCAGTCACACCAAGTCAAATGAATGGTAATCTGTATGTAACTGTTCTTTCAGTGGTTTATAGAAACAGGTATGATATAAGGAATAGACTCAATCTTTCCCAGAAGTCTTGGAATATGGAGGCAGCTGCTGTCCAGGTCAGATTTCTCTGGAACAGATGGCTGCTGTCCTCACTGCAGAGTTTTGCTGTGTAGGTCACACAATATTAAAACATATACTAAGTTTACTCTGATGCAGAAGGAGTAGGACAAAACATCAACCACTCCATAGCTTGGAATAAAAGACTCTAATAAATAGCACCTAATTTTTCTTTCAGCTCCTCCCACAGTGGATCATCTCCCTCAGTCCCTCGTATCTTTGTCAGCCACACCAACCTCTTCATGCCCTCCTTCAATACATCCAGGAGTCTTTGCTGTTGTCTCCTCTTTTCCTCCTGCCTGGCAACACCATCTTCAAATCCTTTGTCCAACACATCCATGGTCCCTCCTCTGCACATGTCCAGATTATCTCAGCATTGCCTCTCCAACCTTGTCTCCAAAGTGCTCTGAGCTGTCCCTCAGATGCATTCATTTCTAACCTTGGCCATCCTGTTTACGTCCAATCAAAAGCTTTAATTCAGTCTCCTGTCTTTTTGGGAGTGCATCATCTCCAAACCATACATTGGTCTCACTCACTAAATGTCCCCTTTCACTCTTGCTGCTATCTTTCCATCACAAAGCACTCTGACACTCTTCTCCACCCACACCACCCTGGCTGCACGCTCCCTTGTGCACTGCTGTTGCTTTGGTGAAGACTACATGGTTCTAATAGCTTCTATTCTTCTTTTATCCTTCTTGTAGCACTCTTCTGCTCTACCTGAGCACTCAAATTCCTCTTTTTATCCAACACTTACACACTCATACTCTGATGGATACATCGGAGAGCAACTTGGGGTTAGTGTCTTGTCCAAGGATACTTGGCATGCAGACTGGAGCAGACTGGGATCGAACCACCAACCTTCTGAATAGTAGGTGACCTGTGCTACCACCTGAGCTTTAGCCACCCTTTTGGATGGTTGAGCCCAGCTATTTAAACTCATCTACCTTCATTACGTCTACTTCTTCTTCCCATTCACACAGGTGTATTCTGTCTCTTAGCTTATCTTCATCCCTCTTATCTCCAGAGCATACCTCCACATCTGCAGGAACTCATTCACCTGCTCCCTACTCTCACTACAGATCACACTGTCATCTGCAAACAACATAGCCCCCCACCTTGAACAAAAATCTGCCATTCAAGCTTTTCAGGGAGTTTTTAGGACTTCCTGATAATAATGAATTACAGTAGTCCAGCCTGGAAGTAATAAATGCATTGCTAATTATTCAGCATCACTCTGAGACAGGATGATTTTAAAGATATTGTGCAAATGGAAGAAATCAGTCTACATATTTGTTTAACATGCACATCAAAAGACATCATATCCTGGTTATATGCTTCCTCTAGATCAGGGGTCGGCAACCCTAGGCACGCGTGCCACAGTTGGCACGTGAAGGGTTAACTGATGGCACGACCATAGCTGGACTGGCCATCGTGCATATCGAGCATTTGCTTGGTGGCCTGGTGACTTTTTTTTCTCTTTGTAACGGCATAAACAATGAAAGGTGGTGGATTGGCCAGATGCTGCTCGATTATGGCAAAAATGATAATCACGATTATTTTCACTGAAATTGAGATCTCGATTATTTGACGATATTTATTTAACCCTTACGACCTACTATAGAACCAAGTCCGCCAGAGCTTATATTATTTTTTTACAGTCTGTAGTGCCATTTGTGGGAGCATTTCAAGTTGCTATACAACTGTTATAGCCCATATTTTAATAATATGTATGCATTAAGTCCATAGTAACTACATTAATTGCAAAAAAGTGCAATAAACTACAAAAAAATTGAAAATCGTTTTTGGTTTTTTTACATATATTTCTACTTGGAGAAATTTAAGAGGTTTATCCCTCAAAACTTTAAATACAAAAAAGTTGCAAAAAATAGTTTACAACAACAGGAAATTTATTTTGAGTGTCTTCATAGTTTTATTTTGGAAATACACCAATTTTTATATACTGCAGGAAAAACGAAAAAACAATCCTATGATGCAAATTTGCAAAGAAAACAGCAGGTGCATCAAAATAAACCATTTCCAGCAGTGCAGTTTGAGTTCTAAGCATCCCAGAAACTATTCAGAAAAGTCAAACATGACTTATAAAAACACCAGTATAGGCTTTTAAGGCCTACAAGTAAAAAACTACATTTTCCGCAAAAATGACATCACTTCCGGTTTCGGGCAGGAAATGGCGCGCTGACGTCCAGTGTTGCCAACTTTGTCGCTATATTTAGCAGTTTTCAGACCCGCTAAAAAAAGATGTGAAAGCGCGTATTGCTTTTACTCTCAACAAGCAGCGGGTGCTGTAACGCAGTCAGTTCTTCTTTTACTCTTTTACTCTTATGCTGTTTTGAGGATCACAAGGTTTAAAACTACTTATAAACACACACACACACACACACACACACACACACACACACACACACACAAAGTAACTCCACCAGAGTGCCCATTTCGGGTCACTTTTGCCGGTCCAAGCCCGGGTAAAGGAGCAGGGTTGGAATTGTGACATTAAAAAAAACAATAATTGCTAAAAGAAATTTAATTTGTAGCTCTAAATAAACACTAAATGCATTTAGGACGTTTTTTACTCACTTTATGTCTCTTCCACGATGTTGTTTCTCTCTCCAACAACATAGGTTACAATTAGATTAGCATGACCAATTATGCAAATTAGGCGATGACGTCATTTAGCGACTTCTAGCGACTTTTAGGACAGCCAATAGCGATTTTCCTTACTGAGGAGTTGGCAACACTGCTGACGTCTGTTTCACTGTGGGAAGTGTTACGAACAGCTGATCGGATCGGCAAAGCGTGTTTCTGGAATATTATGTTTTTGTTCCTGCAAGCGCTTTTTATGCAATTTTTGCAAAACTATATGTGGAAGGAAACCGTGACCGAGGACAAGCTGATGGCATGAGGTGTAAGTACAACTCCTCCGGTTTCATATGCAAAAAAAAATATTGCGCTAGCTTACACGGTTCAGGTTCTACAGGGATTTAAAAATAGTTACACAAAACGGAGCGTGCTGCTCTGACCGGCTTTAAAGGGTTAACAATAACAACGTATTGAATAATGACTTTAAAAAATAATATAAAATAGTGTGCAACACCACTGAAGTTTTTTTTTACCTCTCTTTTCAACCAACGGCAGTCACTCTCCTCTTCAAATAACTTCTGCTTAGCTTTCCGAGCTTCCCTCTGGTCATCTTAATCAGCGGTCTCCAACCTTTTTTGCGCCACGGACCGGTTTATGCCCGACAATATTTTCACGGACCGGCCTTTAAGGTGTCGCGGATAAACGAGGGAGAGGCTAATAATCGGCTCAGTCATTTTTAATGATCGTTGAAAACCCAGATCGTAATCGTGATTAAAATTCGATTAATTGAGCAGCCCTACTGGTCGGTGTGTAAAAATAACTGTTTTTCAACTCTCAGTAATGCCATAGTGATCGTTTGATATATGGACCTGCAGCGGAGTTTAGGCCCAGACACGGCTAGTGACGTCAGACTGAACAACCGGATACAGGTAACCCACCAGGAAGTGAGGTTATTAGCAAGTTCACCTTCAAAATTAAATCTTCTTAACATTTATAACTCTTTTTACTGTTCTTTTTAACTTAAATACATAAAAATGAATTATTTTAAAGCAAACATTAAAGATAAACATAAATGCCTTTGAGGCATCACAACTACACTACACACTAACTACACACTAACTACACACTAACTACACACTAACTACACAAGATTTGCGCTAAACGTTGCAAATCTCTCACATCTCAAAACACCGCCGTCACTCCTAAAACTTCCCCCTTTCCTAAACAACTAAATGCCATGTTGCCATATCATTTTTTGATTGGTCCACATGGTACATTTTTCCACCAATAGGAAAGGCTGGGGCGTTTGGTTTTGCTCACAGGCTTTCGAGCGTTTTCCTTATAAAACGCAGTTTTTACCGTTTCTTCCCGCAGTAAATATAAACAACGACAGTATTCAGGAAGAAAATCAAACATTGCAGATATTTTATCATAACTCTGGTTTTATGTGGCCGATCAACACAATTTAAAAACTGGTATAAAGTCCACACTTTGTCCATCAGTTGTTCCGTCTGTCCTGCTCACATCTCCAATGGTTGTAGTCGTTGTCATTAACGTGGCTTCACTCCACATCAGCCTCTTTGCTAAAACACCGGTGTCGGCACATAAGGACGCTGTCACAGCCTGACAACCACGTTGATCAGCTGCGTATATACGAATGTGAATCGCATCATTGGCTGGACTGTGGGATAAGGTGGCATCGTTCTGATCCCATACGGGAGCAGCCAGTCACTGACTAACATGCAGAACAGGATTGTTAAAGTTTTAATCTTAATTTCAATTCAGGCTAGATTTTTTTTTGTGCACAACACAGATTTTCTGTGCGCAGAGTCGTGCCAGCAGTGCGCAGCTTAGAGGGAACATTGGTCCTTACTCCCTTCCTCCTTACTCCCTCGCTCCTTACTCTCTTCCTCCTTCCTCCCTTCCTCCTTACTCCCTCGCTCCTTACTCTCTTCCTCCTTACTCCCTTCCTCCTTCCTCCCTCGCTCCTTACTCTCTTCCTCTGCTCCTTCTGATTCACTAACTGTCCTTCACCCTCATGTTCTAGATTCATTAGCTCCTTACATCTTCTCAGCACGTTCTTCACTTAGTCGCATATTTCCATCTGTACCTTTCATCACGATCCTGCTGCACATCCTTTTCAGTTTAATCACTCTGCCTACGAATCAGTCCTTTTCTCTTTCCTGAGTGTGCAGCCTCACATACAGCTCACTATCAGCCTTTTCCTTTCTTCTTGCCATCCCTTGCAGTGTCCCATCTCTTTCAGACTGTAAATGTAATCTACCTGCATGGACCTTTCTCCACTCTTATTTACCCCTGTATGTTCTTAAAGTACGTGTTTACCACCATCTGTCCTTCTGCATTTCTCCTGCAGACACTTCATCCAACTCCAGAACTCCTCTGTCTCTTCTGACACATGTTTTTACCTGTGCAGGTAATGTCCTGTGCAGCAGAATCATAATCTGAATGCTTTGTAGTGACAGACATATTTGCTTTCCCAGGAGGAGCCCCATAGACTCTCTGTAGGTATTTATTCACTTGATTTTATTATTCATATCACACAGGGGGTAAATATTATATTATATTATCCATCCATCCAGTCGCTTCCGCTTATCCTTTTCAGGGTCGCGGGGGGCGCTGGAACCTATCCCAGCTGTCATAGGGCAAGAGGTGGGGTACACCCTGGACAGGTCGCCAGTCTGTCGCAGGGCCAACACACAGGGACAGACAACCATTCACACCTAGTGACAATTTGGATTAATCAATTAACCTATCCCCACAAGCTGCATGTCTTTGGTCGGTGGGAGGAAGCCGGAGTACCCGGAGGGAACCCACGCAAACACGGGGAGAACATGCAAACTCCACACAGAAAGACCCCGGCCTGATGGAGGAATTGAACTCAGGACCTTCTTGCTGTGCGGCAACAGTGCTAACCACCGTGCCACCGTGCTGCCCTGTATTATATATAATATATATATAATACAGGGCAATATAATATAATATAATATAATATAATATAATATTATATTATATTATATTATATTATATTATATTATATTATATTATATTATATTATAATGAAATCGTATGAGTAACATCCCTTCAAGCAAAAGTTTTGGTCATTTTCACAGATTTTAGTGTTTGAATGTGTTTTCATGGTTTTAAATGACACAATGACTGTCATGGTCCTGGGCCGTGTTGGCCCAGTATTCTTAGTTCTCTTGTATTTTTGTATTTAGTTCCCTGTTTAGGTTCTGTTTCCTGAGTTGCCCTGTTATGTTGTTCCCTGTGTGTTTTCCCTTCGTGGCTTTTACCCCCTGTGTGCCCCTGTGTATCTGTGAGCCCTCGTCTCTCCTTATGTTTTATTCCATGTTTCCCCAGCCCGTTATGTCTGTGTTTTCCCCGTGCTCTCTCTCCTCCTGTCTGAACCTCTGTACTTCCTGTTTGACTCTGCCCGTCTCCCGTCAGTGTTATGTTCACCCCGCCCTGTCTCGTTATGGTTATCTGTGTCAGCTGTGTTCCCCGTGTGTTCCCACTTTCCTCGTTAACCCTCTGTGTATTTCTGTCTGCGTCTCCCTCTGTTCGGCGTCGCGTTCTCCCTCATGTTGTGTGTGTTCCTCCCTGTGTTTCTTGGCGAGCTTTGTATTTAGTTTTCCCAGTTTAGTTTCGTATTTCCTACGTTCTGCCTCTCCAGCATTAAAGCTGTAATTTTTGAGTTCATCCCCGTGTCTGTGAGTTTTGCATTTTGGGTCCTCCTCCTGCCTGCCACACAGCGATCCATGACAATGACAGCAGTGGTAATAATAAGGCTGTTAGCCAAGATGGTAAGAAATGGCATGAAAACAAGCAGAAAAGACCCATAAGGAGCATATCTGAGTGTTTCCCAAAAATGACAAGAATGATGGTGGTGCTGCAAACACACATCACACTCATACATGGATGGGGTTTAACTTCCTGTTTACTCGTGTCCAGTTCAACTCCCAAAACCAGGGTGAGGTTTAAAATATAGCTATGTACAGTGTTACACTGAAACTCATTTTAGGGTGACAAGATGTAACGCACAATTCTTAAAATGCAACTCTTGATTGTGATGCAGAGCTAACTCTAACACACTGTGGGTTCTGTTCTTGGAATCAGAGCCTGATGATCGGATATCAGGCACGATTCGACTTTAGTAAAATGTTACATTTGCAGTTCATGGCTGAAGTTTAACAAAAACTGACAACCTGCCAGTCTTTGAAAATCCAGGCGGTTTATCAAAACCTCCGCGTTCAGAGAAAAAACGTTTTTGCTGTTTGTTCAGAGTCATCATCCCTGTGCAGCTGTCATGGATTCATGGAATTATCAGACCTGCTCATGCTGTTAAAAGTCGTGGAGTCATTAAGCATCCTAGTGTGGAGGAGGCTTTTCTCGATGGAGCAGTTAACTTGTGGCTCATGGTAAAAGTGTTTATATAAGCTGTTTGGATAATGATACGGGGACATGATGGCACATAGTGAGAATGAACAAATATTTGACGGAGGACAAGCAACTGTTTGTCAAGATGCCATTAAGCCCGGAGGTTGCATAGCACCTTCAAATAAAAGCATTCGTGTGTCACCGTGACAACAGTCCCACAATCACCCGACTGTCTGCAAATACGAAACAGTTTGAAACTGCTCAAAACACCACAGCACTAAAATAAAGTGTTAATGTTATTCGACAAAACTGATGTGAAATGTTATCTCACCAATAACACAACTTTACTAATGACAACGTAAACCACACATTTATTTGTGGCTTCCATTAACGCACATTTCATTTGATCAGACAGCAGAAAAACACAAACTTGGTTCATGTTTTTTTTCCATCGTCCTCATTTAATGTTGTTTCAAGGCCTGTTGCTTTCTTCTCTTTTCTCGCATCCTTTCTGTCTCAACACAGACATGTAAAGTGAATGTATTGCTGTCAGGCTAAATTATAGTATATATCATGACCATGTGGGAAGGACGTTGGTGTGGTGGTCAGCACTGTTGGCCCACAGTACGAGGGTCCTGCACCATCAGGCCGGGCCTCTCTGTGTGGAGTTTCTCTTCGTGCTGTTGTGGGTTCACTGTGGGTACTCGAGCTTCCTTCCACAGTCCAAAGAGATGCAGTTAGTGGGATTCAGTTAACTGATGATGCTAATTTGCCCATAGGTGTGAATATGGTTGTTGTCTCCCTGTGAAAGCTCTGATTGATGAGCTGTCCAGACTGCAGCCTCCTCTGATACGTGGATATACATATGTTCATGTTTCACGTTCATGTCAGATGCAGTTCAGCAGGATGGCACAGGATGTTACGTTCAACAACCCGCACACACACCTGGACACACACGTATGTTTCAGTCACAGTCATTGTGGCGATTGTTTGTTTATCTTTGCTCTGTATTGTCAGCTTTGTGTTCATACCTAAATATAAGAGAAGGATTGTGTGTGTCCTCATGAAGACTGTAGGTCAGGCTCATGTTGGTAAACAGTTATTATGAGGCAGTCGTCTCAGGTCGTCTTATGGAGAAAAGTGAAAGAAACATGACAGTATGATACAGCAACACACTGCATTAAGAAGAAAAGTGTTCCCAACGCCTCCAACATGCACCAACATCTGTCCCACTGCATACAAATAACAGGATGTGGATGCTGGGGAAAGTAGAGCCAACGACAATCAGTAAGGAATCTAATGATAAGTGATATCGATACAGAATCAGAACTTCTTAATGTTTAAGAATTCCTGAAGCCGTCCTTCAGTAACATGAAAGCAGGCTGTTGCTCCCGGAGCTAGGCTAACAGCTCCACAGAGATCCTGGAGCTAAGATTCGTGTTATTCCG
Organism: Maylandia zebra; assembly: GCF_041146795.1. Classification (NCBI taxonomy): domain Eukaryota; kingdom Metazoa; phylum Chordata; class Actinopteri; order Cichliformes; family Cichlidae; genus Maylandia; species Maylandia zebra. The sequence continues at coordinate 1,546,970 of NC_135178.1, read as the reverse complement.
TGTTCATTTAGCCCTTTGCGTGCTCGCAATGCATCACATTTTACTGCTGCAACAGCTAATGTTGGAACTTTCCCTCGACTCTGCAACACAACAGGAGAACACACTCTGAGGGAATCACTGCAGATGGGAACTGTGACGTTTATCCTCTTCAAACTACATGTACACCAGTCCCACTGTACTGAATCGAGGTGTTTGAGCCATGACACACTTTATTAACAGCTGCGTCTCACAGATGTGCTGCTGAGGAAAACACTAACACAGCGGTTATTATAAGGACGATCCTCTCTCAGAGACTGTTCTTTATGAACACTGTCTTCACCTGCTCCCTTCAGAGGTCACCCACCTCCATCTCCCCCCGTCCTCACCAACCCTCCACCTTCATCATCACCTCGTGGGCTCAGTAAATGAATCATCTTCAGTAAATGAAATGCTTATCACAGTATGCAGATGTTGTTTCTTCATCGATATCCCACTACGACACAAACACAGACAATGGCGAGCTTCTGAAAATTCCCTTTCTTCAATCACTCACCAAAATGTATTCCCTCTAAATTTACAAATGGCTGACCTTTGAAAATTGCCGTGTTTAAGCCTTTGCTTTTCATCCTTCTGTGCCTTCTGTAAATGTCACATAATGTTACTGGGCTCTGGCAGCACAGGATCATTAATCTTTCCTGTGCAGGCTGGCTGGGGAAATATGGTGGGCAGAGCAGCTATATCAGTAAGTAGGGACATCAGAGCAGAAGTGTAAACATCATTTAGACACTGCAGTTTTTCTGCTCAAATGGGTTTGATGTTGATGAACATAGACCAGTGATGCGCAGTGTTTGATCAATGCTGGAGGAAGGTTAGTCGTTATTCCATCACGGTAAGATGGAAATGTGCATTTCTCCTCTTCCACACTGACAGAGGACAAATCTGCCTCCTGCGCTCCATTTGTACTCATGCATGGGTTGCATGTGCACGACTCGGACAGGCCGTGTATACGCAGAACAAACCGAGCCATGAAGTCCAAGGAACAGTCTGCAGACCGCTGAGAGAGGATTGCATGGATGCACAGATGCAACCCAACAGATTTCTCCCACCACTCCCAGTCTGCACAGTAGCATCATGGGCAGCCAAAGTGGGAGAAACCTCCCCAGAAAAGGCGTGCTGAGACTTTCAGCTCTAATTGCTGCCAAACGTGTTTCAACAAAATTTCGAGCAAAGGCCGTAAAAACAGTTTTGTTTTTTATTTTGAATAAATCTGCAAGAATTCCAAGGAATCGTTTTCACTGAATGTAATCCATGTTGGAATAATGCAAGGAAACTACTACGACAGGCTGTGAGCTGTAAAATAGTACAGTACAGAATACTATTTCATATACTGTACTAATATAGTGTAGTACTAATGTAGTTAGTAAAGGAAAGCTGATTGTCGGGCATCAGGTGAGAGGTGTTCTCAGATTTTGATAGGAAAAATGAAATTGTGAGACGGTGCATTTGAGTTTTGACACGCTGCTCCTGTATTTTGAATAATAAACAATGACAGTGACAATGTGTCATGTTTGGTTGCATTTATGTAATTGTAAGACTTACCAAGGACAAAGTATTTTATAGAAAAACTTGAAGGAGGCTGTACTTTCTCTTTACCATGGCTCTATATAATAAATGAAACGGGGCTTTTGTGAGCACACAGACTGAAGATGGGATTGCACACCAACGCTCCAGTGACCAATTAGAAAATTGAAAGTAAACTTGGTGCTGCCAGCAGGTCTTGTTTGGCATCCACATGGTTCTGGCAGGTAGTGTCAGTGGATGGTGACAAACTGTTGTTTTCTGCTTCACAACACCTGCAGCCTGGAGCACTTTGAAACTTCCATCACACACACACACACACACACACACACACACACACACACACACACACACACACACACACACACACACACACACACACACACACACACAGAGTTTCTCAAGCATGTCACAATGTCATCTCAGCCCTGTGGAGTCACTTTATTATAAAATGTAAAAATCCATTCAATTTTATTTAATCACATGAAAAGATAAGGCATTTCCAGGTCATTAATCACATAGAGCCTCTCAGGGGGGGGTCTGTCTGTCTCCACACAGCACTCTCAGCATCATTTAGGAGAGAAATGCTGGGATAAGGATGGACTGCATTCATCACAGGGACTGAACTGTTTGCACAGCAGCTGCAGCTGCCACTGATATTAATCAAACAAAACTAACTTTTTGTTACAAAAGTCTTTTCTGTTAACCTTTGAGACAGGATGATTATTCCTGACGCTCTGCTGCTCTGGAGTTTGGAGGCTGTCAAATCCATAACCAATCTGATTTGGCACTGTTTAAGGATAAATACAGAAACACCCAAATTAGAGCAATCATTCCCATATAAATGAGTAAAACTACTAATGATGGACAACGAATCCTGTAATATTTGTAACAGCTGAGCAGTAACTGGTTCTTTACGTAGAGCTTTTGTACTTTACTCAGAGCACTTTAAGTGTTTCCTCTCTAACATTCACACTCTGATGAAGACGCTGGGATCAAGTTGGGCTTCGGTATCAGGAACAAAGCACACTGTATTCGTAGATGACCCCTCCTGAGCCACAGCTGAACTCATCTCAGAAAATGCTAAAAACATCTCCTTTGTGTCTCACTATTCAGCATCAACAACAGCAGCGTTTAGATGATCTCATGGCATAAATGTGAAATGATTAAGAACTTCATTTGCAGTTGGCGTCCTGTGTGAGTTGAATCCATTTGAATTGAGCTTGTTTATATGTGCACCACCCAAGGACATCGTCACACTGACACTCAGGGAGCCAGGAAATGAAGCAACATGCCTACAGTGGTTGGATGCATTGATCCACCACCCTGAAGAACCAGGTAGAAGTATCCTGTCCTGACTATGTTAAAACCAAACTCACTGGTTTGGTCGGAGCGAAATAGCTGACGACTGTTTAATTCTCCTCTAAAAACATGTACATGTGAATTAAAATCACTTTGAGTCAAACGATGATAACAGAAAGCCGCACCACAGTTATCCGACGAGCTAACTGGGAAGTTAAAGTAGTGCAGGCTGACATAAAAATCTGAACACATCCCAAACTGCAGACAAGGTCAGAGCCAGTGAGTGTGTAATAAATTGGGAGGGTGTGTGCTGAAGCCATTATCTTTCCCTCTCTGCGAGCAGAGCAGTGCAGTGACCTGACATTATAACAAATGGAGGGGAAAACTCTGCCATGAGATGTAAATTCCTGCTCTGCTCCCAGTGGATGGTGGAGTCTCCTCAGAAAGTGAAGCACTGACCCGTGGTGTCCACCAAGATCTGAGATGACAGCGATGGAAGGATTAGAGAGACAGAGAGATGTAAGAGAAAATAGGTGGATGGGGGTTAGGTTAGGTTGTGTAAAAGGGAATTATGATTACATAGGATGCAGGAAGCATCATGGCAAGCAAGATGGAACTGTCAGCATGGACTTCTGCCATGCTCTGTGTTCTAGATGACAGGCAGTGGGGAAAGTGTTCAATGAGTGGGAACTGCTCGGAGCAAACTGTGGATTTTAAAAACAACCAACAATGTACACAGAATGTTTTCTTTGGAAGAATAACAGCAAGCATGTGCACAGCAGAGGCACGTTCAGGCTACTGGGAGTCATGGTGGAAGTTTTCTAATCAGAAGCTACAGTCGGGGAATAATCATTGGGTCTCCTGCTGAATGTCTACGTTTGCTCACTTAGAAAAAATACAACAGTTTTTACTGTAGTTTCATGTTATTGGAACGAGACTATCAGCCAAAAACAATTACACATGTTATAACACGTTAGATAAAAGCTGACTGAGGGTTGTTTGGGTCATGCACATGTTGATTCTGCTTTGGTTTCATCAGCACTTTCTCCTGAGCCTTCTCCGCATCCTTTAGATGTTCACTGGCAAACTGAAGATGGGCCTGTTGTTGAGCTCCACGATGCATGAAATCACTCCATTAGGGTGTAAGTTCCTCCACAGTAGTTTGGGGCTGATCCAGCACCTTTCTCATGATCATCCCAGCGAGGGATGGAGCTCCAGACTGAAGGCAGTTGATGGTCTTGTAGTCGATTCCAGCCTTGTGCAGATCGAGAGTCCCGTCCCTGACATCCTTTGGCAGCTTTCTGGTCCTGCCCATGATGGTGGAGATGTTAAAGTAGAAGAAACTGATGGTGTGGCTGATACATCAGAAGTATGCGTCCCACATGGGAGCCAGAATTCTGACACATATTCAATTCATAACTTTTATGTAATGTGTGTGTGTTTTAACTACCATGCCATTTAGAGACAAATTTAGCTCCTCTGTACCAAAGCAAACATGCAGCTCAGGAGTGAGCTAGCTCCTGTGTTCACTGAGATATTCAACATCTCTTTATCTCAGTCGGTGATCCCCACATGCTTCAAAGAGTCCATCATTGTTCCTGTCCCGAAGAAACCCCACCCTGCTTCTCTCAATGACTATCGCCCTGTAGCCCTCACCTCAGTAGTGATGAAGTGCTTTGAACGCCTGGTCAGAGACTTCATCATTTCTTCACTACCAGACACACTGGACCCACTACAGTTCGCTTACCGTCCAAATCGTTCCACAGACGATGCCATCTCTCATCTCCTCCACACATCACTCACTCACTTGGACACTAGAAGGGGGAATTATGTTAAAATGCTCTTCATAGACTACAGCTCTGCATTTAACACCATAATTCCCTCCACACTCACCACCAAGCTGGAGCATCTGGGACTCAGCTCATCTATGTGTCAGTGGATCTCCAACTTCCTAACTGGCAGACCACAGGCAGTAAGGATGGGCGGACATGTCTCAGCCTCCACCACTCTCAGCACTGGAGCCCCCCAGGGGTGTGTTCTGAGCCCCCTGCTGTACTCTTTGTACACATATGACTGTGTGGCCACTACCAGCTCCACCACCATCATCAAGTTTGCTGACGACACCGTCGTGGTGGGCCTGATCTCTGATAACAACGAGACGGCCTACCTGAAGGAGATTAGGAATCTGGAGAACTGGTGCCAGAGGAACAACCTCCTTCTAAACGTCAGTAAGACAAAGGAGCTGATAGTGGACTTCAGCACTAAGCAGGAGAGGAACTACCAGACCCCCGTCATCAACGAGTGCCCAGTGGAGAGAGTGGACAGCTTCAAATACCTCGGAGTTCACATCACGCAGGACCTGTCATGGTCCTGTCACATCAACACCGTGGTGAAAAAGGCCCGACAGCGTCTCTACCACCTCAGACGCTTGAGAGACTTCCAACTGCCCTCCAAGGTGCTCAGGAACTTTTACTCCTGCACCATAGAGAGCATCCTGGCAGGAAACATCTTAACCTGGTTCGGGAACAGCACCATGCAGGACAGACGAGCTCTACAGAGGGTTGTGCGGTCAGCTGAGCGCACCATCCGCTCCGAGCTCCCTGACCTGCACTCAATCTACAGCAGGCGGTGCTGGACCAAGGCCAGGAAGATGGTGAAGGACCTCAGCCATCCCAACAACAGACTGTTCTCTCTGCTGAGGTCAGGAAAGCGATTCCGCTCCCTGAAGACCAACACAGAGAGACTGAGGAGGAGCTTCTTCCCGCAGGCGATACGGTCTCTCAATCACACCACCACACAGTACTGACCCACACATATGGTTCTTACACACACACTGGACTTTCTGGACTTTGGTTTTGCACAACACTGGTCACTATATTCTTCATTTCCGGTTAATACTTGTACAGCTGCTGTTATTGTGTATATATTTATTTATATTTCTTCATACATTCTTATATAGTTCTATATTGTGTATTTTGTTGTACAGTTATTTTATTTTCAACTTTAATTTATATATTTTATCTTATTCCTTCCCAGTTAAATTTACCCTTCATTCTAATTTGTGTTGTACAGTTATTTCATTTTTAACCTTAATTTATATTTTATTCCTTCCTAGTTAAATTTACCCTTTTTAATTTTTCATATCTTATTCATAGCCTTTTCCTTTTTTTCTTTAGGTCACGAGCAGTTGTCCAAGCATTTCACTACATATCGTACTGTGTACGTGACAAATAAAATTTGAATTTGAATTTGAATTTGAATTTGAGACTGACGTCCCAGATTGTGGCCTGAGGTAACAATGAGCACCAGCACAGAAACTCTTCTACTAAAGAGGAGCAAAGGGGAGGCATGTCCACAGACATGCACAGGGCTAATGCTGAAGATGGCAGACGCTCCGCTCTGGCAGCTCCTAAAGTGAGCAAATGAAGGAGTTTAAGTCATTAACATGTCAGGGACATTAATCAGTCACTCGTGTTTGTGCAGTTATTATGTTTCATCCAGTGCAGAGGTTTGCAAACTAATGTCACTCATAACTTAATCAGAAATTCAAGAAGTTTAAGCTGCAGTGAGGCAGGTGTGTGGTGTATGTGATGATCTCACTGTCAAATATTCTTTGGCTGGTTGTGTCTTTATTTTTTTCTTCTCAGAATAAAAGAGGACAACTCTTTTTCTTAATGTAGTTATTACTTCTAAAAACCTTGTTAAACTTGGCAATGAAAAATGGTTTCTTTGTGCGCTATGTTATTGTCTTTTTTCTCGCTCTCCCTGCTTCTTCTTTGTATTTTATAAAGCACTCAGTGATGAAAAGAAACAGGCAGCCGCTGAAGAAAGGCGCGCCTCTCCCTCATTTAAATCCTCTCTCATTATGAGACTAGCAGGTGGTATATGGAGAATATTGCTCTTTAATAAAGGTTCATTTCACCAATATAATGTTGCAAATAAGTGCATCTCCACATGAGCTTGGCTTTATTCTGTCAAGTGAACACATGAAGGTTGCACAAATTAGCCCTGCTTTGCTTGGGTGTCTGTCGCAGACATGTTGTCTTTTTTTGAAACAATGCAATATTCAGTCTCACAGCGTTTCTTTTATTTGCATCTGCTCGTCACTGAGGCCAAACCACAAACAGAATTTACAGTGTGATTCAAGTCTGAGATCCCATCAAGTGACCGTGATTTTGGAAATTTAGAGACTGAAACATTCAAAGATTCAGGAGCTTCTGACATGTAAATGTAAGCAGAGATATTTCAGGTTCTGTGTTGCTAAGATGGGAGTTTAAATCGGATCATTAACATGGACTTTCAGGGAGCCGCTCCAGCCGTGCTAGGGGAGTCCACGCCACCAAAGCCCGAGGTCGATGTGCTGAGCAGAGCGGCCTCACCTCCACCAGAGGCCGGCGTCCGGCGTGCTGGATGCCACACCGGCTGCGCCGCTGCTTGCCACATGGGTGGGGCTGCCACTGGATACGCGGGCGACTCCCGGACCCACCTCATCACCGGCACCGCTAGATGCGTGGGCGGCCACCAGAACAGATAGTACCTCCCTGCTGCTGGCCCAGGGGCTGGGGTCGGTTCCCGCTCCTGGGGGAGGGGGAGTAGGTTCGGCCGGGTGGTTCCCTGGCCACAGTCCGGTGATGGGCGGTTGTGGCGGGGCGTGGTTTGCGGTGATGATGCAGGTGCGATTGACCCACCTGAGCGACACCTGCAATCACGCCTCGCCGGCTTAAAAGTTTAGAGTTTTTGGCGAATGTTGTTGTGTGTTAGGTTGAGCTGGCAGCGGGAGAGCTGCAGCTCTGTGTGTCCAGCAACCGTACCAAATAAAGATGATCACAGTGGGTCTGTCGTGTTTTTCTGTCGTGTAGGCTGTAGCTGAGGAGGTTGGTGGTTCAATCCCTTGCTGCTTCATTCTTCAAGCCAGAGATTACTTGGGCTCCGATCAGGGTCTGCTTGTGTGTGGATGTTTGATAGAAAGCACCTTAGTAGAAAAAAGTGCTTGTATGAACTGGTATGAAAACCTGAGTGAGGCATTTTGTATAAGATGAGTAGAAAAGCACTATATAAGAACCAGTCGTTTACCAGAGGGGACCCTGCCACCAGACTCCCAGTTGCTTTTTCACTGCAGGCCTTCAAAATCTGAAAGTCATAAAGAGAAAACAAACCAACTGTGACTATAAATACAAGGGCTTCAGTGGCACAGTAAAACACCGTCAACCCAGGCACATTGGGATGACAACTGACTGTCTTCCTTCTCTCACCCCAACCAGTCGCAGCAGATGGCCCCGCCCCTCCCTGAGCCTGGTTCTGCTGGAGGTTTCTTCCTGTTAAAAGGGAGTTTTTCCTTCCCACTGTCACCAAAGTGCTTGCTCATAGGGGGTCATATGATTGTTGGGTTTTTCTCTGTATCTATTATTGTACGATCTACTGTACAATATAAAGCACCTTGAGGCGACTGTTGTTGTGATTTGGTGCTGTATAAATAAAGCTGAATTGAATAGAATTGGAAAAAAGCTCTTGGACTAGCACCCTCGCTCTGCCGGTCCTGAACTTCCTGACAGATAGACCTCAGGCAGTCAAGGCACAAGACTACATGTTCAGTCCACTCCTGTACAGACTCTTCACCTACTCTTCTGTCTCCTCCCACAGCAACACCTCCATCGTCCACTTTGCTGACGACATAATTATCAGCAAGGAAAAGGGAAGAGGAGAAAGCACATGCCCTATTATATATGACTGGGACTCGGGCTCATGTAGCCTAATCTGTCAGCCCCATGTGAGAGACTCACTACAATGAAAACATCCAGATTTTCCAGCATCAGTGGGATGGAGCCAAGAAATAATACTGTAAGTGATGCCAGCAATGACAGAAGTCATTCAGAATTCACAGACAGGTTTGTGTGTGTGCAGTTCGCCAATGAGACCCATTCGTTCCGTTCTTACAATGAAGCCTTTCTCATTTCAGCCCTTCTGTACAGACAAGTTGCAAACTTTAACATCTAGCATGCTAACTGAGGCCTGCAGACTCTTAAATGTAGTTCTAGAATTTTCTGCAGTTTCTTGATCGTTGGACAATCAGGCCTTAGGTGGATTTGCTGGGACTTGCAGTACTGGGAGGATTTACAGCAATCTTGAATGTTTTCTTCTTGTTAATAATCTATTTTTCTCTAGAATGATGAGGTACAAGATGTTTGGAAATGTTCTGACCTTGATGACCGGAAACCTTTGGTTCTCACGTGTGTTTCTTCCTTGGAAATGTGTCTGACACACACATGTAATGCTCCAGACCAACAATGTTTGCTTTTACAGAGTTGGTCACAGTCGGTGATGATCAGTTAGGTACATTTGATTAGACACACCTGGCAGCTATTTGTCTTCTTAATTTGTATGGAAATAGTTGGTGTAATGCATGTCTATTTTGGCTTAGATGTTGTGAAATAAAAACACAGTTGATTTGATGAGCTCTATAAACCGTAGAACTAAAGACTGTATTTTCTTTTCCACATGACTGTATGTCATTGATACGGTAGCATTTTGAGGGAGTTGCATCTCCAGCTCCAGCTTTGATTTGTTGCTGTAACGATAGTCTGTTTCTCTTGTGCAGGGACGGATTAAGGTTATTGTCTGTCAATGCGACTCCATTTGTTTTGATCCACAGTAATTTTCCAGCTTTCATCAGAGTGCATTCTTTTGATTTAGTTGCTGATTTTCAGCTTTTAGCTGCTAATGAAGATTCATTTTAATCCCTGGCAGGATCTTCTCATCTCAGTGTTTCTTCTTTTGCCACTTCAATTTTTAATATCTTGAGGACAATGATCAAGTGCACATGCAGACCCTCGAGTTCTTGGTTTGGCAGATATAGCTTATATAAAATGGAGAAGTTGTTGAGCTCAGCAGAATATAGGATGAGGAATATTTAATCAGAAAGTCATTGTCACTGATTTAGTCCAAGATTAGTCACAAGTGTTTGATGATAATCTTCAGTCAGTTTTCTGGTATCTAACATGAAGCCAGGCATAAGCATTGAAGCTCTTCAAGTGTCTTGAGTGTTTGACCCACTCCTCAGCCGTACAATGCAGGGGATGTGTAGCCTAATTGAATATACGGCTAATGAGGAAAATGGCAGGCTGAAAAATCAAATGCAGGTGCTCTCTTGGATTTTCTTTTGTAGAACATCCTGCTTCTATCTTTTATACATTAAAAAACATCTTGAGGAGAAAACGTGCTTTGAAAGAAGGTATTTTAAAAATAAAAGCAGGCTTGCTCAAGTCAGAAAGGCCTAAACAGTCTGAACATGGCGCTGACTACAAAATGTTTTAAAAAAAATGAAATAAGAATGTCAGCAATCACATTTACATATATAATATTTTTAGCTTTGATAGCAGCAGAAAAAAAGACGTTTTATCTTTCCACAACATCTCTGATACAAAAGTGTATTCAGCCTGTCCTGGTTCTGCCTGCAGACAGTTACAGTAAGGCTGCCTGTACTGTGTCACTGCTGAATATCAAAGGACTTTAACCAACCTTTTAAAGTGAACACATGCATCATCATATATTTGCACAAAATGCAAACTGTAACACATGAAGAACATTTAAAAAAATATAGAGAATGTATCGGTTTATATTTCAGTGCTGAATAAACCTGGAACTATTACACGCATCACATGTACTTTCCTGTGTTTACACTATACTAAAGGTTGTATGTTTTCTATTAAAAATATTAAAAAGACACAAAACTAAATGTCCATCCATCCATTGATCCATATTCTTCTGCTTATAAGGGGTCAGGTTGGAGGGGCATTCGCCAAAGCAGAGATTCTCAGACTTACTTCTTCCCAGGCACCTCCTCCAACTTATCCAGGGGAATACCAAGGCATTCCCAGGCCAGCAGGGAGACGTGATCCCTCCAGTGTATCCTAGGTCTACCCCAGGGTCTCTCCCAGTAGGACATGCAAAGAATATATCACCCAGGAGGCGCCCAGGAACCATCCTTGTTAGATGCCCAAATAACCTCAAATGGTTCCTTTGAAAATGTAGAAGCAGCTTTATTCGGAGCCCCTCTAGGATGACTGAACTCCTCACCCTATCTCTAAGGGAGAGGCCAGCTATGCTTTGGAGAAAGCTCTGCTGCTTGTGTCCATGATATAATTTTCTTTTGGTCAAATCAAATCACTTTTATTGTCACATCACATGTGCAGGTACATTGGTACAGTACATGCGAGTGAAATTCTTGTGTGCGAGCTTCACAAGCAGCAGAGTTGTGCAAAATACAATAATGTAAACAAGCAAAATACAAGAATGGCTACATCTGAAACTAATAAATATATGTACAATATATAATAGTATATGCAAAAAAAAAGTTTCTGGATGTGTATACTAAATGTTTTTCTACGTGTGTGTGTGTGTGTGTGTGTGTGTGTGTACACATATTTTACAAATTAAATAGAGTAAACAATAAATAAAATATATAAAAATATACAGAGTTGAACATGTGCAAAACAGTGGCATTACTGTACAGTATGGAGTGCATAATGTTAAAGTTCCAGTAGTGAAGCTGAGGTGTCTATGACGTGTTCAGCAGTCTGATGGCCTGATGGAAAAAGCTGTCTCTCAGTCTGCTGGTACGGGACCGGATGCTGCAGAACCTCCTTCCTGATGGAAGCAGTCTGAACAGTTTATGGCTGGGGTGACTGGAGTCCTTGATGATCCTCCCCGCTTTCCTCAGGCACCGCTTCCTGTAGATGTCTTGGAGGGAGGGAAGCTCAAATTCAAATTCAAATTCAAATTTTATTTGTCACGTACACAGTCATACACAGTACGATATGCAGTGAAATGCTTGGACAACTGCTCGTGACCTAAAGAAAAAAAGGAAAAGGCTATGAATAAGATAGGAAATAAATATGAAAAATTAAAAAGGGTAAATTTAACTAGGAAGGAATAAAATATAAATTAAGGTTAAAAATGAAATAACTGTATATATAATAAGAATATAAGAATGTATGAAGAAATATAAATATAAATAAATATATACACAATAACAGCAACTGTACAAGTATTAACCGGAAATGAAGAATATAGTGACCAGTGTTGTGCAAAACCAAAGTCCAGAAAGTCCAGTGTGTGTGTAAGAACCATATGTGTGGGTCAGTACTGTGTGGTGGTGTGATTGAGAGACCGTATCGCCTGCGGGAAGAAGCTCCTCCTCAGTCTCTCTGTGTTGGTCTTCAGGGAGCGGAATCGCTTTCCTGACCTCAGCAGAGAGAACAGTCTGTTGTTGGGATGGCTGAGGTCCTTCACCATCTTCCTGGCCTTGGTCCAGCACCGCCTGCTGTAGATTGAGTGCAGGTCAGGGAGCTCGGAGCGGATGGTGCGCTCAGCTGACCGCACAACCCTCTGTAGAGCTCGTCTGTCCTGCATGGTGCTGTTCCCGAACCAGGTTAAGATGTTTCCCGTCAGGATGCTCTCTATGGTGCACGAGTAAAAGTTCCTGAGCACCTTGGAGGGCAGTTGGAAGTCTCTCAAGCGTCTGAGGTGGTAGAGACGCTGTCGGGCCTTTTTCACCACGGTGTTGATGTGACAGGACCATGACAGGTCCTGCGTGATGTGAACTCCGAGGTATTTGAAGCTGTCCACTCTCTCCACTGGGCACTCGTTGATGACGGGGGTCTGGTAGTTCCTCTCCTGCTTAGTGCTGAAGTCCACTATCAGCGCGCGACCTTCCTCTGAACCGGAACTTCCTGTTTCAGCCTTTGTTTGTATTTTGGCATGAGGAAGATGGCGGCGTGATCAGATTTGCCAAATGGGGGGCGGGGTTGTGCCTTGTAGCCGTCACCTCCAATTATCCGTTCAGAGCACCGCACTACTCGCTGGAGAGCTTTGCAGTTGTAGGCGGTGCTGTTGCCATACCAGGTGGTGATGCATCCAGTGAGGATGCTCTCAATGGCACAGTGATAGAAGGTCCTGAGGATGCGGGGGCTCATGCCGAATCTTTTCAGTCTCCTGAGAAAGAAGAGGCGCTGCTGCGCCTTCTTCACTGTTTTGTTTGTGTGTACTGACCACGTAAGATCCTCAGCCAGATGTACGCCAAGGAACCGGAAGCTGCTCACTCTCTCCACAGCAGCGCCGTTGATGGTGATGGGGGTGTGTACTTCTCTGCACCTCCGGAAGTCCACTATCAACTCCTTTGTCTTTGCGACGTTGAGGGTGAGATGGTTGTCTTGACACCAGTGGGTCAGGGCGCTGACCTCCTCCCTGTAAGCCGTCTCATCACCGTTGGTGATAAGACCCACCACTGTAGTGTCGTCCGCAAACTTCACAATGATGTTGGAGTTGTTAGTGGCTGTGCAGTCGTAGGTGTAGAGTGAGTACAGGAGAGGGCTCAGTACACACCCCTGTGGAGCACCAGTGTTCAGTGTGATGGGGGATGAGGTGATGCTGCCCAGTCTGACCACTTGGCGTCTGTCAGACAGGAAGCTAAGGATCCAGCTGCAGAGGGAGCTGCTCAGTCCTAGATCCTGCAGTTTCCTGTCCAGCTTCGAGGGAACGATGGTATTGAATGCTGAGCTGTAATCTACAAACAGCATTCTCACATACGTGTCTCTCTTCTCCAGGTGTGACAGGGCAGTGTGTAGTGTCAGGGCTATGGCATCATCAGTGGATCGGGTAGTGCAGAGCAGATGAAGTCCCTGACCTACACTACACAAAGCTTGTGATCATTGGTGAGGTTAGGGATGTAGATCCACTGGTCAACTGACATCTTTTATGCTCAGCTCTCTTTTCACAAATTCACTTCAGTTTCATTTATATCGCACCAAATCACAACAACAGTCGCCTGTCAATCAGACAAGCAAGTACTTGGTGACAGTAGGAAGGAAAAACTTGAGCAGCATCCACATCACAGGTCTCCCAATCGCCTGCTCCCCTCAGCTGTGTTCAGCTTGGGACAGCAACTTGTCTCTGACCAGGAGTGGGCACTCCACCCTTTTATGCTTGAGGACCATGGGCTGAGAATTAAAGGTGCTAATTCTCATTACCACCGCTTCACCACCCAAGTGTGAACAGAACCATACTGTCTCCAACAGCAAAGATGAAATCCTGAGTCCCAGACCCACCTGGAACGAGTCCGACTTATGGTCAGCAATGTGGACTAAACTCTTGCAATGGTTGCACTGCAAACAAATGGCTCATAGCAACAGGCCAGACATCCCATGCTCCTGAAGCACCACCACCCCATTCTTCCAGTCCAGATTTTTACACAATGTTCAGAGACATGTCAATCAAGACAGACACTGTAAGTAGAGCACCGCTTTCCCCTGCTTAGTTGCATGACGGTTTGCCATTATAACCACGTTACTCTTGGCCTCAGGTTGATGGCTCCCTTCACTTGTCGATTATCTGATTTAAGGGTTTCAGCCATGACTAGCACTAAGCACCTTACAGCTGGTGCTTCATCCAGCTGCTTCAGCAATGGAGATGGAGAACATGGCACACTCTGATGCACTGATCCTCAGCCTCCTGTAGCATACTGTTGAAGTTCCCCAGCAAGGGCCCAGCCTGAGTCAGTACAAACATACTCACCCCCGTCTGCCATTGTTCACTAAGGCCAATACTAGGGTAGAACCCAGGCCCTCTCTAGGAGACTGCCTCCAGAACCTGAGCTGTGTGTTGCAATAAGCCTGACAGTCCGTATCTCTCAACCTCATGCCCGATCTCAGGCTACGTCCACACGTACCCGGGTATTTTTGAAAGCGCAGATTTTTCTATGCGTTTGCACCTTTCGTCCACACGTAAACGGCGTTTTTGGTCACTGAAAACGGAGATTTTTAAAAACTCCGGCCAGGGTGGATATTTTTGAAAACTCAGTTTTTGCATTTACGTGTGGACGAGAAAAACGGAGAAAACGCAGCGTCAAAGGTGTGCGCATTTTTTGACGTCACACTGTGCGCCACGTTATTGTTTCGGTGAAATGAATTTCTACAATACTGTTACTGTTAATTCTACTCTCTGCAGTGTTTAAATGCTTACATATACACACAGTTACTGTCCGTCCACACGTACGACTCGGTTCTGCTTCTATGCCCCAGCTTTGTTTACTTTTTCCCACCGAGGCTTCTAGACTTCTGATTGGCCAACATTTCTGCACGGTTAGGAATCTAGCGCCACCTGCTGCTTTGGCATGTTCATAGCAGCGTTTTCCTTCATTTCTGCCTTTACATGTGATCTCCATTGTTTTAGATCCCTTTGTTAAATGCATCATTACACTGAATGTGCAGCTTCTCAGGTCTATCAGCCCTGGTAGATGCACCGTGATGTAAAAGATCTATGATAACAGCTATCATTGCTGCCATAGCTCTGAAAAACACATTTTAGCACTGACGATAGTATAAAGATGACTGAAAGCAAATGGCCTTGATCATGACACTGTTTTTAATAAAAGAAGGCCTGTGCCCACTTGTCTGTTCTGGCAAAGGAAAAGATTTTACCATACATGGTTCCTCAGTGTAGTTCAATTCAGTTCTATTTATATAGCATCAGATCACAACAACAGTCGCCTCAAGGCGCTGTATGTTGTGAGGTAGAGACCCTACAGTAATACAAAGACAACAGAAACCCCCAGCAATCATATGACACCCCCCCCCCCCTCACAACAGCGTGAGGCAGGAAGACAAGACAAAGACATCATGCTGTGGAAGAGGATTTAGGGTCACTGACTGGTGCAGTGGCGTTGCAGATTGACGGACCGGAGTAGCGCCTCCAGCGTCTGTGTCCAGGCTTGGCGGCAGCGTTGCAGGTGGGGCTGGACGGAGGGTACCGCAGTGGGGGTTGATATCCTAAAGAAGATTCAAAAGGTGACACGCCTCTGGCAGAGGAGGAGGAGGAGCATATTCTGCCCAACCAGAGATATGTGGACCAGGATACAACACAATGGAGGGTGGCCTCTAGCTCATGATTTAACTGTTATGTTTGTCCATTGGTTTGATGATAAGCTGAACTAAGGCAGGGTTTAGCCCTTAGAGCAGTGCAGAAAGCATACTTGAGACGTGAATTGAGGACCTCTATCAGACATTATTTCAAGTGGACTCCCGTGAAGTCTGAATACTTCGTCTGCTAGAATCTTGGCTGTCTCTGTAGCTGTGGGTAGCTTGTGCAATGCTATGAAATGTGAGGGTTTCGAAAATGTATCTATGATGGTGAGTATGGTTCGCTTCTATGCAGAGACAGGTAGCACCGTCACAAAATCCAAAGCAGTGTGCGATCACGGTCGGTCTGCTGTAACTAATGGCTGAAACGCAGCTGCGGGCGTTGGGTGTGGGACAGACTGCAGGCGGCCACATTCTCCCTGACATCTTTATCCAGAGTCTTTCAACAGAAATATCTTTTGAGTAACGCAGTGGTCCTACTTCTCCCAGGATGGCACGAGAATGTGGCTGTGTGACCCAGTCCAGAACCATGGAGTGAGCAGCTGCAGCATAGCACCAATACGCAGGGCCAGTTTCCGGATCAGTCTCCAGGGCTCGGCGAATGGCGTCCTCCACCTCCCAAGCAATGTACCCAAGTATCCTGAGAATTATCAGTGTCGGTGGTGAACAGGTGAGGTAATGCGTCGTACCTATCTCTGAGTGGGAGCGGTTCGTCACGTCTGTTCGCTGCCTGCCAACACAGCCCGTCCACAGAAACCCGCCAACCCGAGGGTCCTTGTCCATGTCCACGCCACCGTCGACCGCTCGCCATGCTGCCCGAGAGTCGGCGCCCACTCCTACTCAGCTGTCACCGCCTTCTACATGGTTGGCCTACTGGTCTGCTCCGTCACACCCGCTGGCCCCGCGGTCGGCCTCCTGTCCTGAGTGTCCACTGCTTTCCAACGGTGTCTATCTCACTACTGACATCATTACAATAGGCCAATCATCTTCTCGCCCACCTTCTTTAAGTCAACCCACCTCCTCCCCACCTCCACCTGAGACACCTCAGGCTCTAGTTAAGCCTCAGTCTTCACCACCAGTGTCTAGACTCCGGGGGTCCTGTCCTAAATCCATGATTCCCATCTGCTGTTATTGGAGTCATGAAACACATCAATTTGTCTCTCTCAGTAAATCATGTTCAACTCTTCAGAGTGATCTCTCCTTATTGAAATTTCATACAGCATGTCTGCTTGTTTTTAAGGTTATTATTACTGAATTATTGCTAATAATACAGGAAACATTCATCTGACATATTTTAGTTGACATTGCTCATCATGCCTCACCAATAGTTTTGCACTGTCACTCATAATGTACTCTCTATCTGTAGGTAGTTAGTATACATTTCTGAAAGGATGCGAGACGTAACTAGGAAAGAAAAGACTTGTGACTAAATTAAATGAACTGCGCCTGCCGTGTTTTATCTGGGTTCATGCTTTGCCTGAGCCTGATTTCATTAGAGATATTGTTATATCTTGAGAAATGACATGAAACACAGTGTGACTGGAAGCCTTTTTGATCTTCTGGAGAGGTGCATCCACCATTTCCAACAAACCAATGCTTCCCATTGTGCTACACAAGACAGATGCAACACCCCTTGATCTAATTTGACTCAAAATAGGCAGACAAAATGACAGAAAAGTATTGCAATTTTTTCATTTTCCTGTAACTGAAGCTCCTTCCTTCAAAGGAATACAAGATGCCATAGGATGAGGTGGAGTGACACAAAATGCCATCCCTGCAAAGGTGCACTTTTCAGACACAGACCCAGAATTAATAGCGGGGCTTTTTGGCCTTCTGTAGAGTAAAATAATAGCAAAATACACAGATTTTTATGTTTGATGTCTTTTATTTGGGTATTTTTAAAGCAATTCTAATTTCCATATCTTCTCAGTAATTGTATGATATGCTGTATGCTCTGTTGTGCCCAGTTATCATGATTATATATTCGAGACAGTAAAACCAATATTGATTCTTATACATTCAAAATACTGATTTGTTAAGATGATATCTTTGAGCATCAGGAACTCTTTTCCAAGTAATCATGAATCCCAAATTAAAACATTTCTACAACAGTAGAAATAAAATCCATTCACAGGTCCATAATCTTTGGAGGGCCTATTAGCGCACAGCAGCACTGGCCTACATCACACCTACAGGAGCTGCTTGTATTGCTACACTGGAACTTTATCTGTGTTTATGTCCTGGCATGCTTGTTTCTTTTTAAGGTAATAATGTAAAGATTGTGTTTAAAGTTGTGGCTTTTTGCACGTGTTGTAGTTTTTGTGTAACCAGGAATCAAGGCTGCAAAATGTGAAACTGCACATTTCTTTCTAATTCCATGTTAATAAACTAACACAGCAAACTTTATGAAGTGTGATGATGACCTGGAAACGTGCGGTAGAGTCAGAGCTGCAAAATGCACAAGTTAATGAGCCACAATGAAATATTAACACAATATTTACACTGTTAGCTTCAAACAAAGAAGAATGCTGAGGACACGAGGAAGGATTATTATAATAAGCATCAACTCATTTTACCTTATTATTATTATGATGTTAATACCAGAAGTCAGTATATACAAATTTGATTTAATCATGTTCATGGCAGCAGGTTATGATGTTGTTACAAATATGTTATTATAATTGTTTATCCTTGCAGGCGCAGTTTGCTTCCACAGTGTTACCGGCCTGTTGTTACCCTTAGACTAACCAACTAGTCTAAAACTAGGAAATTTAGTCACAAGTTAAGTTTTTTCTTTCCTAGTTACGTCTCGTATCCTTTCAGATATCAGGTTAAACCATTTAACGTCAAAAACTCTCCCCTCACTCCAACCAATCACAGCAGATAGCCCCACCCCTCCCTGAGCCTGGTTCTGCTGGAGGTTTCTTCCTGTTTAAGGGAGTTTTTCCTTCCCACTGTCGCCAAAGTGCTGCTCATAGTGGGTCGTTTGGTTTCTGTGATTTTCTGCTATAGGGTCTCCCTTACATATAAAGCACCTTGAGGCAACTGTTGTTGTGATTTGGTGCCGTATAAATAAAACTGAACTGAATTAAATTGAATTGAATGTGTATTTGAAAGTGTGTAACGGGGGAGGATTGGCAGGTGGTCAGACACAGTGACGTCAAAGACGGATTTTTTCTCAGCCATGCTGGAGACAGTGGAGCAGCACTTCTGCGTCTCAAGGGAAGCTTCTAGTGTGTCTCTGAATTTGGCAGTGGCATGTTGGGTAACCAGATCACTACATTCGCAGAGCTAAAAAGCTAACAGTCTGGACTCAGAGAACATCTGTGGTCAAGACTTTCTCTCACTTCCTTATCTCTCTGTTTCCTCCCCTAAGAGGGCATTAGGGCTGCTGTGCCTCACCACGCATCAAAAACACAGCAGCAGGCACTGAAATCAAAAGGTTTTCATCAAGTTATTCATTTATTATTTGACTGGATTTACAGATAAGATGATTTCTCAGTATTATAGAACCAAACTTGTCCACATAAATAATTAAATTGTTGAAACAGTCGGACATTTTCGTGCTGTTGAGTGCTTTCAAGAAGAGTTATGGTTTTACAAAAGGTTTTATGTTGCACTGATGTTTGAGACTCTAGCGGCTGTCTGATGCGTGCTCCTAAACTGCTGTAGATATCCTAACCTGAAACTATCCTTAAAGAAATGAGAACTCAACAAAGGGAGGACAATATGTCTGTAAGGGGGGGTGGGGGTCATAAACTGACGTGGTATCTTTGCCTCCTTCCTTGGTTCCTTCATGTTTATTCCCTTCTGTGTCCAGCCTGTCCCAGCCTTATCTTCTGTCTTTGGTAAGGACATGTCTCTTAGTCCAGCCCACCGCTCGTCTCTTGTGGTTTGCATTCAGTTCGACTTCCTTTATCATCTCTGATTAGCTTCAGCTGTTCATCTCTTGAGCAGGCCAGTGCTGCTGTGCTCTGATAGGCCCTCCAAAGATTATGGACCTATGAATGGATTTTATTTCACCTCTTGCTCGTTCCCTCGTTATTCTGTGTGTTTGTGTATATTTGTCCTTTGTCATGTTCTCCCTTGCACTTTTCCCTCTTTGATTAATTGCAAATTTGATGTCCTTGTTTTGTTTACCTAGATTATTTTGTACAGCGAAGCTGCTTTTTAGTTTACCCTTTTAGTTTCTGAGTCCTATGTTTGGACCTGACACAAAGCCTGCACAGAAGAATGAACCACAATGGACCCAGTGGAGTCAGCTTTGCTAGAAGTGAGCAATTGGAGAGTATGCATAAGATCATCAACCACATCTTCAAGTTGCCAGATTTAAAGACTCTGGCAGTTGTGCTGAATGCCATAGAAGAAATAATAAGGGAGAGTTCTCAGCTTTTCCAGTTGTCCAAGACTTGTGTTCTTAGTTGAACTAAGGGAGAAAATACAGGCGTGGAGCTGAGAGAGCGGTGCAGCAGTGGACAGGTCCCTCCCCATCACTGTGGTCAGTCCACTCTTCATCAGCCTGCAGCAGCTGCACCATCCTCTCCCTCTGCATCAGCTACCACGGCGTCCTCGGCTCTTCCCAGCAGAAGCAAGGTTCTTCCTGTTGTTGGTCTGTGCCTCAGCTTGAACCTGCTGCTCTGCCTTTGTGTTACGACGACCTGTCACCTGGATTCTCACGCACAGATAAGTCCATGTCCTCTGTTTGGAAGCCAGTTAACGTGAAGACCAAGTTGTTTCCAAGCCATCTGATAATATGGGAATGTTTTGCTTTGTTGAGCCAGTGATGTGTTTGTTTCCTGAGCCCGATCATGATCAAAGGGAATTTTGTGTTTCTGAGCTCGTGATCAACGTTTGTCATTCGTTTCTGAACCTGCCAATCTAAAGACGGCTTCCTGTTTCTGAGCTGGCTGTAACGTCTGGGTGTTTAGTTCATTTGCTGCTCACGGTTCTGTTTCTCAATTCAATGTCCAAACTTCACCAAAACACCGTTAATAATGTTCCAGCTCTGTCACCTTCACCAAAACCAGCTTCTAGAGGTCCTCCTTTGTTGAAGTTCTCTGTCCAAGCAACTCAAGGGACTCACAGGGTCACACATTCAAAATCACGTTTGACAAACAGTGTTTATGTGGCCATGAACAAACATCCTTAGTTGCACTGGAAGACAAACATGCACACTGGTGAGAGTTTATTGGCTGCCTCCATATTTTCTTTTACAGTGATATGGTTTTCTTATAAAAGGAGCTATATTTACTCCATGACTCTGTGTAACTCATCCCCGTGGAGTATGAAACATTAATTCCACATTACGTATCCTAAAGCATAAGGTCACACTAATGGCACCGGCAGATCAGCATTACATACCACCCACCTGCACTTAAAAGGATAAATCATCCATCACTTCCATTTTAAATTGACAGAAAATGTATTGCTCCATACACTCTTCCTCATAGCTTCAACAAATGAAGAAGACAGTATCAGTGTGAGCACTGGGCCAGACTCACAACATTGTATTGATATTCTCCTCCCTTCACCCTCTAAGTGAGTATAAGATATCCACAGCCTCCAAGGTTGGCGCCAGCCTCTGTCTTTTTGCACCGCAAACCAGAATTAATTGCAAATCAATCGAACAAAGTACAACTGATCAGTAAACCAATTAGTAATTTTAGCTCTTTGTCCAGGTTTAGCTTTTCTTAGGCTCCTATGGCCTTGTTCCTTTCTCATTCATGTCTTGCTTCTCATGCAAAGTAGTGCTTTTATTTAACAGCACGTGAGCCAGTTTTTATCAATAACACTTGTTTATTACATTTGGTTTTTCATTCATTGTCGTTTATTCATCCAGGTGAAAAGTCTCTTTGAGATTTAAATCTAATGTCCAGCAAACGTTGCACCAAATACAACAAGTAAGAAATACAATAGTCCAGACACACAAGTGATCACCAACATGTGAGCAGATCATTAAGAGCGACGTTAAAAACAGCCACACTGACTATAAGAGTTCGCTCCATGAAAACGGACTTCAATGCATGAATTATGACAAACTCAATCAGGAGTTTTATTCATCTGTAGGCATGAAAATAGATTTTTGAACTTCATTTTTTTAAACATGTACTTTTCAAAGAGTTTGTTACATGTCCACTCAATGTAGTGCTTTATGTGCAAGTATACCATCAACACTGACACAAATACAAGGAAGCAGCCTTTGAACAGCTGTCCACTGTAGTGACCACTCTGAGTGGTTAAACTCTCCCATAGTTTCTGACACTTTTAGTTTCTCCATCCATCCGTTCTCCCTGGTTCTCATTATAAGGACAACCTTAGTGTGATATCCTATGACTAAGGAACCACGGAGACCACGTCTAACTCAGTTACTTCTTTTATTCCGAGAACCGGGGCATGCACCACACACACTGAAAACGCTCCAACAACTGTTGCCCCCTGGTGGACAAATCCCTGCCACAACACAACACTTAGCACTGTCGAGTCACATCAAGAAGGTGGAGTTTGCACCTTCTTGCTGCAAACTCCACCTGATGTCTCCATTGGACATCATTTATTACTGTTGAGGTGGAGGAGATCATCCAGGCCTTTATATCATCTGTCTGTCCAATAACACTTTTTTAATGAATGCACAGATAGATTTGAATGTCATCAGTGAACAGAGATATTTATTTCCAAAATCAGACCCCACTTGTGGAGTTCCTCGTGCTGTAGCTGAGAAATAAGTATATATTTGGACTGAGAAGCTCCCATTCATCAGCTAAAACCTTAACCACTGCAGAGCATTCCCTTATAATATAATACAATCTAATATTCCCTGATAACACAATACTATGATCTACAGTGTGAAACGTGGCACTTAGATCTAAAAGCAGCAGAAAAGCAGGAGTTCCTGGATCCACAGTAATAATAAGATCATTAAGAAACACCAAAAGAGCAGTTTCATTGTTGTGACACTTTTTGAAGCCAGACTTTTCATAAATACAGCTGCCATCTAAAAAAGTTTGCAGCTGGATAAAAACAATTTATCAAGAACCTTGGGAAAAAAAGGCAGCTTGGACATACATAGGTCTGAGGTTTGACAGGAAAGGAGGGCCGAAAAGTTTATTCTTGACAAGTGGCTGCACCACAGCATGTTTGAAGGCAGCTGGGAAACAGCCTGCATGGAGGGAAATGTTTATCAGTAGCACAATAAATAACTTAACACTGTCTAAAGACAGGGGCTGCAGACTTTTCACAGTATCAGTTCTCATTGGCTCCCTGCTGAATCCAGAATTTAAAACCCTCCCCCTCACGTACAGGGTGGGCTTTCCTTTTTGCTAAAGCATATCCGGTTGTTCAGTGATGACGTGACGAATCCTACTTCCGGGCCTAAAGTAGTCTGCGTTTAATATGGCTTTTGTGTTGTTAACATGTTTAATGTTTTGTATTTTCTTCTATTTGATCTCAAAAAGCTCCTAAAACAGTCAGTGATCACTGTTGACCTCCCTCGGCTTTTATTACCGCTAATCATTTATTTAAGCTCAGTTTTTAAAACCTTAGGATGTAGCTACAGCCCAGCCCATGCAGCAGTATATGAATGACTAACCTCGTATTGTGGATGGATTATCTCAGTTGTTCTCCTGGCTGAAGTTTGGTCCTTTTACAGCATCCTGCCATGCGATTACATTTGTTCCTGACCACCGAGAACACTCACGTTAACTTTTATCGAGTGGAAAAAAAGTTAGCTTGTTTATATTATGCTAACATAGCTGTGTCGCTAGCGGTCACGTAGCACATCATCATATAGCAGCTAGCCCAACTTCAGTAACCCTACAAACGTCACTGCTGTTTAGTTTTTGGTCTTCATTTATGTTGGAAGTGATAGCAGAGCTGTACGTTTTAATTTGTTTCCAAAACCCCGCAGTCAGGACATGCTATATTGTATTTAGATAGAAGCTAGCGAGCTAACTCCCTGCTAACTTCTAACTCCGTTAAATGTCATAAATTCCGTTTTCATGGATGCCTGGATGTTAAACTCAATTGTTACACCTGGTAGAGCAGAACGCTGATCATTTTATTAAAGATGAAAGACTTTAGACAGTTTTTCAACTCTCAGTAATGCCATAGTGATCGTTTGATATATGGACCTGCAGCGGAGTTTAGACCCAGACACGGCTAGTGACGTCAGACTGAACAACCGGATAGTTAGGGCTGAACCAGGTGACCCTGAATCCTCCCTTAGTTGTGCTAAAACAGGTGTAGGCTGCTGGGGGATTCCCATGATGCACTGGGTGTTTCTTCTTCACTCACAATGTGCTAATAGACCTCTCTGCACTGAGTCATTATCAATCTCTGGCTCTCTTCCACAGCACGTCTTTGTCCTGCCTTCCTCCCATTATAAAGGTCCTTGAGCCAACTGTTGAAGAACTGCTGATGAAGACACACAGCTGTGTGATATGAAAAAGAGTGTCGGAGCTTATTGAAGAAAACTGGGAGGAAGGTCCGAGCACAGGGAAAAATGAAATTCAATATAATCTGGACCTGAGAGCAAAGCTACACACTGGTTCGATTATCACAGGAAAATTTGCTCCAGGCTCAGGAATAGGGATGGGTACCGGTATCCGATGCCATGATGGCACCGGTTCTGACATAAACGGTAGTAATCAGACTGAAAAGCAGCGCACATTTTGGTGCTTTATTTCGGTGCTTTTTTATCCCGAGATGTCATACACTTCAGATTCTAGCCAATCATTTTACGTTTCCAAGGATAGTAGGCGGGCCCAAGTACGTACAATGTTTTAGAGCAGAGCTACAGATTAAAAATGCCCAAGGCGAAGCGGTCAAAAGTCTGGCTGTACTTCACAGCAAAAGATTGCTGCGAGACCTCACACCGAGCACATCTACTGCGGGTGTGGTGCCTGTTATCGGACCCGGAGTTAGCAACATCCCCCAAAAACACGAAGAGTACAGTCCTGGCCCCTAGCCCTGCCAGTGTAGCAGAAATGATGAGGATGATGATGCAGCAGCAGCCGTTCTTCTCTGCGTGAGTAGCTTCATGTTGTTCGTGTGTCATTTACGTTGAGTAGGCTAACCGCGTTATTACATTAATGCATGTAAGGTGAACTAGCAAACATCATCATAGCTACATGCGGCTGTCTTCTTGTTTGATGGCAGATACTCCCTTCACCCTGGCCAAAAAGGCTAAAATGACCAAAGAAAAAGAGGGAAACAGCTGAACATGAGAGGTTTTTGGACCAATTTTGTGTTCTCCATTCTTTAAGCACCGGTTCAAGCACCGTTTAAGCACCGGCACCGTTTCCAAAGTACCGGTTGTAATGTAATATGTAATAAGTATCGGATAAAACCTAAACGATACCCATCCCTACTCAGGAATGTCAACAGCACCTGGATCCCAGAAGAGCTAGGCTGAGACAGTTTTCACTGGTGCTCCTATTATCCACACCTGGTGGTGACTCCAGCCGGCTGTACTTCAGACCAGCACACACAGCTGGTGTTCGCCAGATCGTCTACCAACCTGCTTTAGTGCTCGGACGTCTGGTCCTACAGTGGATCACAGTACTTGTTTTACTCGCCTTGTGGTGTCTTTGTGTTCCTGTCATTTTTCAGTTCATCTACTCGCCAACTCACCCATACTCATGTTTACCTGGTGTCACGGCTCGGCAGCCAGAAACAAGGAGTGGACTAGGACTGGGCGATATATCGAGTTTTTAAATATATCAATATATTTTTATACGAGATATGAGATGCGACAATATCGTTTATATCGATATAGTCTATGTTACGTTATAATCACACTTGTGGAGCCGCAAGTTTGCCTCTCTTTCGTCCACTTTTGTGTCTACTCGGCCTCGCCTCTCCTTCACTGAACACAACTCCGCCTCCCCCATCGCTTCACCTGCAGGCAACGACAGGACGGACACGGCAGCTACCAAAGAGGAGCTGCTCGGTAAACAACAACATTTGGAGATTACTATTTTAGTGCTGTCAGCATGACGTTAACGCCATAACTGCATTAACGGGGCAAATCTCTGTTAACGAGTTACTGTGGATCGCCCCGTGCGTGGGGCTGGACGGCGTCAACGCGTTAACGAGCTAACCGGGCTAACGCGTTGACGCCTAAAATCCTTTCATTTTCTCAAAAATCACCAGCGCACCTTATGTATGAATTCTGGTTGTGCTTACTGACCGCAAACCGATTTTCTGTGGTACACGACGCTCAGAAACCTTTCAAACAATGTTTTGGTACGACTTTGCTAAGCTACGAAGCCGCACCGCTTGATGGGTTGTCGGAGCATTACAGCTACCGTAGGCAGGAGACTCGCGGAGTGATACGTACTGTGCTTCAACGTAATATTTCCGTACTGTGTGTATAAGGACCATAAATGGCTCCTGTAAGAGACACGGTTACAAAGAGGACTTCAAACTCCAGCCTGTCAGTCACGTTGGGAACAGAGCAGCTGTGAAATCTTTGTTATTATGCTCAGGGTCTGTTAGTTTACATTTTGACTGCACAGCTCTGAGCTTTTTGTTATGCACAAAAACAACATTGTTTTATTTTATTTATGGAGCATGATTATTTAATAAATGCTGATAATTCTGAGTAATTTCTTCATGTGCATCTACGCTGTATGATAAAAAAAGTGCCTGTGTGACATCTGGGACACAGTGTGACTAAGAACTCTTTTTTTGTTCTTACTTTATGGCTTTAAAAATATCGAGATATATATCTTATATCGCCATCCAGCTAAAGAATATCGAGATATAAATTTTGGGTCATATCGCCCAGTCCTACAGTGGACCCAGGAGCAGGTTCAAGCAGAGGCTCAGAGTGACATGGACATGAACTATGGTCTGTCACATGGGGCAGGAACATGAACCGTGGCTGGTGGAGCTGGTGGAGGGAAACAGTGTTTTGAGAGACACTGAAACAGAGGCTAAAGTCAGCATGGTCTGGGGAAATGACAGAGATTATGTCCACAGTGGCTGTCAGAACAGTGTTACCATATTTACATCCTGTGACTCACTAACCATGACACCTGAACGCTGGCCTTTCCTGTGAAATCACAGCTGTGACTCATACTGTCGAGCTTCAAGCCTCACCTACCTGCCCTCCTGCCTCCGTCACTTGGAGTCAGTGGATCATCCCGCCCGGACTCACTGCTATCGCTCACACCATCTGGATACTCACCCAGACCGCTCCAAATTCTCCGCCTGCAGAAAAGTGAGCCTCCAAAGATTCACTCGTCCACTCTCTTTCCTGTCAGGGCCGTGCTGACGCATCTCTCCCTCTGTTGCCGTGACTCCGATTCTCGCTTGTCGAACCACGACCCCCTCACTGAATCTCACTCTGGCTTCATGTTCACAGTTCCCAAGCATTTGTAAATAAAGCTCTGTTAGAAAATCTAGCACTGGGCCTCGGCCTGTATCTGCTTCTGGGTCCACTCTCACACTCTGGCCTGTAACAGGAAATAAAAACAATAAATAACCATACTTTAACATCCTGAAAAGTTTAAATTAATTAGAGTTTACATTAATAGTAAAAATACTAACATTAGAAATAATGTTATTATCAATAATAATGTAATAGCAGCAGTACGAATGCTATTTGACAACCTTAGGCTAATGGTTATTAGAAAAAATCTACTTAGCATGAAATAACAACAAAATAAACTCTGCTAATACACAGCTGTCCACATGTTAAATATAACTCAGTGAATTTAAGCATGCTCGAACTTGATTCATTTCACAGTTTGATACTATTCACCTACATGTATGTTGGCCATATATTAGGCTAGACGGATGTGCTAGCAGCTCACATGATCTCACTTAAAAATAAATGAAATCTATGAGAAACGAAAACATCAGTACTGTCGACAAAATAAAGAAAACCATAACCAGCTGTGTGCTAGTAAGGCTGAAAATATCTAATTTAATTTATTTAATTTATGTGTTTGCTTTTTAACTGTGCTGTTTCCTGCACGAATTGCCCTTTCAAAATAAAAGCATTAGATTTCATAACAAACTAAAAGGATAAGCCTTATCAGATATATAGGAGAAAGTGTAATGTTGTGGTATTATGTAAAAGACTTCAGTATGCTTGAACATCTTATATGTTTTTGTAAGTTTTGTAGAGTATGTTACTTTTATTTTGAAAGGGAAATGTAGGTGAAATAGGATGAGGTGAAAACGTGATCCTACACAGAAAATGAGATTTGATATTGTTGCTATGATTCTCGCTCATGTTGTGAACAGTACATATATATTTATGTCAAACCCTTTCTTTCATAGAAAGTGTTCTGCCTTTTATAACTTAAATCGGATATTATAGTTGTAAGCTGCCCTAGAGCTCCCTCTAGTGGCTGCTTTGTAATATGGGTTCGGTTACTTTGGGAAAGGAAAAAATGAGAACGTGAAGAAGAAATAAAAGATGGCGGAAAGTGATACCGTAATGTTATCGTTCTAAGCTGATACGGACCTTAAAATGTTGTTGCCTTGGACAAGATATGTCTGTAAGTATGAGTGTCGATAAAATAATTATTATCTTTTGTTTTGTGTAAAAATGGTACGATAATTTGTACATTTGAAAGTTTTATCTTGTTAGTGTGCAGTAAGAGTGTAACAAGCTAGTTTACAATGTTAGTTAGCTAATACAGTATTTTGTACTTTCATTTTTACGATGGTCAAAGAGAAGGCAATGGTCAGAGGCCATTCTTCAATAAATCAGCGCAAAAAGGAAAATAAGTCTGGTTATTGGAGCATCGTTATCTCGCTGTGTAGCTGGTGAAACCAAGAGACTCAGGGCGAGGACAGCATAGAAAGTTTAAAACTTGGCACATATTGGCAAATATAAAATTACTCAGTGCAGTCATGGATCAAGCCACCAAATGTTCAATATGTTTTATAGCTTCAAACATCTCTTGGCTTTGGGCACTATCATTGTTGTTATTTTTATTACTGTCGCTCTATGTTTTATTCCAAGTGTTGCTCCAATGTTGCAGCAGTAACAGATGTTGAGCGATGGCGATAGATTGTGTAGGGCAAATCAAACTATACTCAGTAGTAGAAAGAAGCCTCAGCACCTGCACAGACAGGACTAAACAGCTAAATAAACCGGTGTTGTCCAGCATGATTGTCATGCAGCAAGCACTTTTAATGAAGTGCATTATGTAGTTTAATCATCAGTGATGCATGGCTACACAAAGTCACCAGCAGGCTCTGAGCATAGCTGTCACACACTGACGTCCAGAGATTGGTATGTTTGATGTTTGATACTTTTTATTAATCCCTCTGCCATGACTGCATGACAAATTGGTGTTGTTAAATCAGAGATGACTCTGATAATGATTGCCAAGGGAGTGCTTGTCTCGCACACTTATACCCAAGTATATCCTGTGTCAGTTGTTTGTGCCGATACTGGGCTCAGTCATAACTATCAAAGTATTTATTCTGTCATGTTTCAGCAGAAAATCACCTCCCAATCCAGCCTTACTTTCCCTCTATCATAATAATCTCTAATTTCCATGTGTGCCACTGCTTGCTTTGGTGTGTGTGTGTGTGTGTGTGTGTGTGTGTGTGTGTGTGTGTGTGTGTGTGTGTGTGTGTGTGTGTGTGTGTGTGGTGGTTTTGGGGGGTGGGGGTGAAGGGTGAAGGGTGTAATATCAACATGGGGGAGGATGGAGGAATACAAGAGCTTTCTTCACCAGTAATTTCCCCTTGCCAGCTGATAGGTAATTTTCACGTCATTTCAGAGGTGGACCACAGCTACGATTACCACTGCATATGATAAGGACTGTGATAAAACCTGCTTTCCTGTCCTCGTTCCTAAAATTCGTTTGGATTGTGCAGGAGAATGTAAAGACCTGTGTTTCTTTAGTCTGGTCCTATAATACAGTCAGTCACAAACATTTCTGACAGCTGCAGTAAAGAGTTTCAACAGAGGGAATTTGTTGACATCCATCAGGTCCAGAGTACTGTAGATAAAGTGTGATAATGACATTATTTATACAGCCGGAGATGAACAACAACACATCACGTATCACAAATCTATTCAGTCAAGTGCTCAGAGAAAATCCTCTACACACCGAGTTATCATGGTAAATGTTCACAACAGTATAATTAGAACAAAAATGCCTGAAAGAAACACCTCTTCTGTCTAAACAGAGAAAAGATCCCTACAGCTTCAGTTTCATCTGAACGCATCATCAAACTGTCAGTTATGGTCAAGAATCCCCTCTCTGACAGGAAGGTAGGAAACAAACCATTGAACAGTGGTATCACCAACACTTTAACTAGTTCTTGGTCTATATGTTTGTTGTCCATCGGTCTTACGTGGGTGGGAAACCATCAGCATTATTGTTTCCATCAGTTGTTATAATTTGAATCATTAAACCAGGAGCAGACATTTAACGTGATTGCTGTAAACCAACACGAACAGCTTTAATCTCACTTTTGTGGTTGTTTAAAGATAACATTCCAGCAAATGTATCCATGGTAGCCTGTGCTTAGATAAGATTATTTGCAGATACCTGTTTGCACAGGTAGCAAACAAAGTATTCATTGACAAACACGTGAAACAAAGACTCCAGTCGAAGTAGGAATTTCCCTGGTTGCAAAGGTCTCAGAGAGTTTTGACAGTGCTGGAATTTCTTTATTTTTTATAAATAATCTGCAAAATGATTTATTGAGCCTGGGATGTAACCAATGGCCTTATCAATGAGTCACTGAGTAAGTGGCTATTACAGTAAAAAGTTAAAGGCTAGTCTGAGTGCAAATGTTTGGGCTACTAGGTTATGAAAACATTCTGGGCGTGATCTTCAAATAATAATCTCTTATGAAAAACTAGTACAGAATTTATAATGTTTACCAAAGAATAAATGACAGATGGGATATGCCTGGGAGCCTGCCTTGTTTAGAAGTGGGTAAAGAAAAGAACAAAATCTATTGGGGAAAATGACTGACTCAGGCTAATACTGTGATGTACCATCTTAGGGCTCTAAGATCTTTTTAATGTATTCTCATCTCTGGTTGAGGCCTAAAAGGGAAAGGAAAAGAGGAGAGCTGAATGGATTCCATTAATTTAATTGAAGCAAGCCCTGACAAGAGATAAAACATCTTGGGCCCACATCTCTTCAGCGTTGGCACCGGGGTTCATAGTAAACAAGCTGTGATCCGTAAACAAAGCCCAGACAGCACCGCCATGCTCTCCAGAGACTTCAAGGCCATGGAATATGTCAGAGATGGGCTTGAATGGATACTGAAGTGCACCTCGCCCCTCGCACACTCCCCTCCACACTTAAGTATTCAAGCTGTGTTCTGATCATTGTGCCTCGGGGTGTGGATATTTTGATGCTGGTAGCTAGAGTAGCTATTTCAGTGGCAGTACCTGCACCGGATTAAGTAGAAAGAGAGACATTCGCTGCAACAAGGCCATTGAAATATGGATACTATTGTTGAAATCTGGGCATAAGAACTAGATGTTTCACTGAAAGATATTATACACTCTCATAAAATGCACTATAAGGTAATGTGACACACTATGTGTTCACATGCAAGCTTTATGACAAATATCGCAGCAAGTTCTGCACATTTTCATTGCACACACAGAAGAGTCACGTGCTAGCTATAGTTGCAAGTCTATACTAAGGTAATACTGTATAAGTAAAATGAGAACATGCATGAATCCAGCACACTGGTACTGAAACACTGAATAAGAGTGTGTAACACACATGTTGTTCGACCACTCAAAAAGCAAATGGTATTTGGGTATATGACATTATTCTCTGAGTCGTTCCTCAGGAGGCGCTGGCTTTTCACAAAACCCAGCAGCAACCATTAAAGCAGGAAAAGCTTTATCTTCACAAACTTGAGAGCAAACGGCTCAGACAATACAAGGCACCTATCACAAACTGGGCCTGCATGCACGACAAATGTGCACAGGATGTCAAGGCTGAAGCCTTTGTCCACATGTATTTTTTACCTGGACTGTGGTACGAACATGAACCACCATCGCAGCTACAGTAAGCCCAACATTAAGTGGATATTGTAAACTTATTTGATTGATTTACCTCTAACTGACCCAGTTGATAAATTTGATGCTCTTGGTTGTGAATGGGTGAATGAAGCCAGTTGTGTAAAGTGCTCTGAGTATAAGAACCAGCCCATTTACCGTTTATACTCCAGTGAACTCTGGGTTCAGTATCTTGCCCGAGGATGGCACGAGGAACAGTCAGGGATCAAACCACCAACCTTCCAGTCACTAGCTGAGCTGCTCCTGTGTGTGTGTGTGTGTGTGTGTGTGTGTGTGTGTGTGTGTGTGCGATTTGTGCAACATCTCTAAAGTTAGAAATATCCTGTCTCAGAGTGACGCTGAAAAACTAGTTCATGCATTTATTACTTCCAGGCTGGACGACTGTAATTCATTATTATCAGGAAGTCCTAAAAACTCCCTGAAAAGCCTTCAGCTAATCCAAAATGCTGCAGCAAGAGTCCTGACAGGGACTAGAAAGAGAGAGCAGATTTCTCCTGTTTTGGCTTCCTGTTAAATCCAGAATTCAAAATCCTGCTCCTCACATACAAGGTCTTAAATAATCATACACAACACAGACATGAGATGGGGAGACAGGTCAGAGACCGGTGGTATTTTGGAAAAAACACTGAAATGTACAATACAATGGGCAAGACGGGGGGGGGGGGGGGGGACCTCTACTCATGCTGGGCTCCTATGGGAGGACAGCATGAGAACAGAAAACAAAAAAGTGTCCACATCACAACATCATGAAGCACGTGACAAGCAACAGGGGTGAGTAAGGGGTGAGTGAGGGGTGAGAAGTAAGCCGATCCAGACACCCAGCCCTGCAGCTATTCATCCAGTGCTGGGCCCAGACCCGCCGTCCGACTCGGCCTTGGAGATAAGCGTACCAGGGCGTTTGGAACGAAGAGTCTAAACACAGTTTGTTATGTTCAGCTCCAGCCTTGAGACCGCAGCTGCGCTGATATGGTAGCTGCATGAAATAATGGTGGTGTTCTTTCTTTAGTGTGAACCACTGCATGTCAATTTTACAGTCGATCTAATGTCCATCACTGGTTCCTCACCATTCCCGTTGGAGAGCCGTGTGCCTCTCCACGATGTTATCATCCATACCGAGATGTTATCCAGTTTGCTCATAGAGCACGAGTGTTCACGACAGCCGTGAGCCTCTCCAAGATGTTGTCAGATTGTCAGAGTCTCAGCACTCACAGTGGCCGCAAGCTTCTCCAAGATGTCCTCCGTGCTGCGTCTGATGAGTGATGAGCTCATTCTGAGAAGCCACGGCTCGCTCCATCGTTCCAATCAACACAGCGGGCAGCCTTGTGGGGATTTGAACAGTTGTTTCCACTTTCTTTATTCTTCCATAAGCCAGGGCCAAGCCAACGCCGATCAGCAAGAACCCCGTTATCATGGTTCTGAAAAGATGTCTTCAATGTCTTGTCATGGGTGTCAATTGCATTCAGGGACCAGTTGATCAAATCCATAATTCGTCCTTTAGGTTTTAGAGAACAGACTGTGAGACTCTTAGAGGGAGAGAAGCAGACAAGACTAGACAGAGACATGAGAAAGTCAAGCAGGAAAGATAAGGGAAGGGAGAAAGTGCGACCGCCTTCGTCAAGAGCCAACCGAGAAGCTCCAGTTCTTTGTAGTACCATATCACCCCGTTAGAGCACTTCGCTCTCACACTGCAGGCCTACTTGTTGTTCCTAGAGTATTTAAAAGTAGAATGGGAGGCAGAGCCTTCAGTTTTCAGGCCCCTCTTCTGTCACCATAACAGCAGATGGCCCCGCCCCTCCCTGAGCCTGGTTCTGCTGGAGGTTTCTTCCTGTTAAAAGGGAGTTTTTCCTTCCCACTGTCGCCAAAGTGCTTGCTCATAGGGGGTCATATGATTGTTGAGTTTTTCTCTGTATGTGTTATTGTAGGGTCTACCTTACAATGTAAAGCACCTTGAGGCGACTGTTGTAATTTGGTGCTATATAAGTAAAACTGAATTGAAGTGAAGTGAATTAAACCAGTCTTTGACGGACAAACCAACACAGAGGATTTAAGTCGACAGGTCCCACTCTAAAACAACAAGAAGATCAAATCAGACTTTTCCAGAAAACATCTGGAACCAGGATCACGATTCCATGTAACATCCTGGGAGTCCACATCTCCGAGGATCTCACCTGGACGACCAACTGCTCCAAGCTGGTCAAGAAGGCTCACCAGCGCCTCTTCTTCTTGAGGACTCTGAGGAAGAACCACCTGTCCTCAGACATCCTGGTGAACTTCTATCGCTGCACCATCGAGAGCATCCTGACCAACTGTATAACAGTCTGGTACGGGAACTGCTCTGCCTCGGACCGGAAGGCGTTGCAGAGGGTCGTGAAAACTACCCAGCGCATCGCCGGAGCACCACTTCCTGCCATAAAGGACATCTACAGGAAGCGGTGTCTGAAAAGGGCTGGGAAAATCATCAAAGACCCCAGTCACCCATCACATGGACTCTTCACCCTCCTGCCCTCTGGGAGGCGCTACAGGAGCCTCCGGACTAAGACCACCAGGTACCGGAACAGCTTCTTCCCCACAGCTGTCAGACTCCTGAACTCTGCCTCCTGACATCTGACCCACGTTAACTCATGGACTGGACATACACACACCCACAATGGACAACTGTACCCTCAAACACACAATAATAACATGGACTGAACCACCACTCACAACCACCAGCACTTTATATAGCCTCTGTAGAAACTATCTACACCCTCACTTATCTTAACTGCACTACTGTATAGCTCTGTGTAAATAATCATTCTGTACATTCGATAATCTTTAATCCTACAACTGTTTACAACTTGCATAGTTCCCATTTCTGTATAGCTGTATATCTCAGATTCTGTAAAGTTATTTATTTCATTTCATATTCTGTATAGTTTTTCATATTTATATCCTGTTCATATCCTGTACATAGCTTGTACTCACTACAGCCTGTACATACTTATAGTTATAGAATATTCACAACATACTTCATACCGTGTACATTATAACATACCATAATAGACCCATTTCTGTAATATACTCACATATCTATATTATTGCTAATATATATTGTAATATATCTATATCACTAAAGCACTTCTGGATGGATGCAAACTGCATTTCGTTGCCCTGTACCTGTGCATGTGCAATGACAATAAAGTTGAATTCTAATTCTATTCTATTCTAAAACTAGTTATGGAAAAAAACTATTGAGAAAGGATGAACACAAGTGTGCACACAATCCTGGCTACCACTTATTTCTCTTTGTGATTGGAAAATGGGAAAGGTAGATTGAGTGATTTATTTATTTATATGTGGAAATATAAATAGAGATGCAATGTAAAAAAAACAAAAAACTTGTAAAATTCTGACGAGCTTAAAAGTCAACATCTGTTTTGACCCCCTCTGACACAGCCTGAACTTTCAAACTTCTTTTAGTTCGTCTTCTTTGTCCTCCATTTGTTTAGTTTCATCTGATGTTTAATGACACACCATGCCAACATATAGTTCAGGTAATCACTGTTTAGAAATAACCTTGTCTTTCATAAATGTGTTATCTTTGGTATTTCTCACAAATTCAACTAAAGAAATGCAAAGAACGTCCTGTGTTTCTGCCTTTAATAAAGCGCCTAAAGATACAATTTGAAATTGGTTCTTTGCTAAGCTGACTGTTGTGCATAAATACAACTCTGGTTCATCCCTTGAACCAACAACAAACAACACAAACAACAAGAAACCTAATGATTAAGTACATGGACTGGACTGAAACTGAGCATGGATATCTACTGCTCAAGACTGTAACAAAATAAAGAAAGTGTGGCTTCTTCAAAGCAAATATAAAGAAATGAGACTTAGATACCGGTTAAATAAATCCAATAGTTTTTAAAGTCAGACAAATGGGATGACCAAATCTGTCACCTGATTTCACCGCAGCAGAGCGTTTTTACCAAACAGGAAGCAGCTGAAGACCGCTGCAGTAAAGAGTTTCAAGAGTGGAAATAAGTCGACATCTTTGGGTTCTAGATCACTGCAGAGGAGAAAATGTTTAAAAATGGCTGTAATCCCTTAATGTAATACTTTTGTTTAAGGTCTTGAAATAAAGCTGAAAGTCTGCACTTCAGTCTTGTTTGGTTTCAAATCCACTGGAGGTGACCAGGATCACGATTATGTTGTCATTATTTCTAAAACCTTTGGACCTCCCAAATTAGGTCCACAAACCGAAGTATCTGGGACGCCCCTGAAATGTGTGTTGAGGTGTATATTTTTTTCTGTTTGTTTGTCAACAAAGTTATGTAAATGCTGTCAGACTAAATGAAATGAAGCTTCATGGAGAGGTGAACTATGGGCTGTGTCGATGCATATTGCTTTATTTAAAATTGTGTAAAGCATATCTGAGCTCTCCCAGTTACAACAGCTTGCCTGTTTGATACTAATAATAAAACAGTTGCACAGATCAATAGACAAAATGAAAACTTTGATAACATCCTTCCCTACTTGAGCCCTAAACTGGGTGCAGACTGGGAAGATGAGCGTAGCTCTTCTTGTCTTTGAAGTCATTTTCTTATTTTTTGCATTTTCTTGCAGGAAAAAACATTTTTCTTCTTGTAGTCGAGCAGATGGCCTAAAAAGGCTGGTGAAATCAGA
Source organism: Maylandia zebra (assembly GCF_041146795.1). NCBI lineage: Eukaryota > Metazoa > Chordata > Actinopteri > Cichliformes > Cichlidae > Maylandia > Maylandia zebra. Next base: position 1,510,508 of record NC_135178.1, on the reverse strand, counting down.
GTATAATGACATTGTGTGATCATTTAGCCTTGCGGATACTGCTCAGGACCTCTAAAAGTAACTTAAGAATATTGTGGCGAATCAATAATGAAACTATGTAATCTGTTTTACTGTCCACCTTTTCCTTTGTTAGATAAATATCACTTTTGGATGTGAGCTATAAAGTGGATTCTTGCACTGGAACAGCAATCCAGTAATAGAGCAGACGATGCAACCAAATCCTGTAATAAGTTGTTTAGGTGGTAGACCCTGAGTAGTTCATATATCGTGGCTAAGTGTTCTGAAATGCTCTGCACCATTTCTCAAATGCACTTTGCCTTATTTTGTGGTGCATCTTCTCTCTTTGTATTACCCTCATTAGATCCCAGCTCTTTGTCATCCTATGGCTGACCTTGCAACAGTTTGGAGGAAAATACTTGCAGATCACGTATCTCAGCTGAACGCGCTATTGCACGTAAGACCCAATCAAAGCAGCGAGAGGAACGCCTCGCAGTCTAAGCATCGCGCTAGATAGTTTTGCAATAACCTGAATAACAATGACCAGAAACAACTGAAATCGTTATCAGCAGGATTTCTTTAGATGATGGAAATTACAATGTTTTCAAAGCCACACATCGAGTGTATCAGAATGATAACATTTACACACCTATCAACACGACAAACACTCACTTCAGAAGCATAAAAGATTATGCTTGTTCACTGCAATGTTTTTATCACCTCTGACGTCTAATATCATCAAAAATATCAGCCTTCTCTTGTTTGCTCTTTTGTAAGACTGTTTATTTTCCCACATCGAAGCTCAGCGTCTTTCTCTTGGCCCTTACATACACAGCAGTGCAACACTGTTATGAATATCTGTGTTTGGACTGATTAAGGCAGGTTATGACAGGCTGGTGATAAACGGTTGTTACAGAAAATATCATTATATCATTTCTCTCTTTGAGACATGCAACCTTTAGTCATAGACTCACGCACAGTCCCGCCAATTCTCAAGTTTGCTTTCCAGTTATTTGGAAGCCTCTGCTTTATCAAAGTAATTTCCCTGGGTAATGATACAAAAGCAAAGTTACAGAGAGTGCCATTGTCCAGTATAAAACAGCTAACATGCAGCTGAGGAAGCTGATTTAGGAAGTTCTGGAGGCCTGTAGCAGCTCCATCAGCTATAATTCAGAGTTAGTATTTCTTTTGTGAAGTTAGAAACATGTCATGCAAATATTAACATACAGTTTCCACATTGTTCCCACAGTCAGAGAGGTGGGCATACATATAAACATTTTTTTAATACTAATGTGTAACACGAAAAAACTGATGGCACATTTTTAAGTGGTGGGGAGAGTATTAATGCACAGCAGCACTCGCTTCATTATATGAAACCTATATTGACTATTTCTTGTTGAGAGGCGTTTTAGACTCGAAGAACATCGGCTATGCACAGCAGAAGGACTTCACCCACCACATGTCCCAACAATGGGGGTCCTGAGGCCCGTGGCTCTCATTGTTGGGACCATCGGATCAACTGATGGGCCTGAAAAGGTTGAGACACCTTGAATTCTTACAGTATAACTGTTAATATAAACAGTCATGATAGCGCGCTACCCTCATGAAAATAATGATCTGACAGTGCATTTCATGCACAACAATGTTTATCTCAGTCTGCTCAATCTTTCTATCGGTGCAAATCATCAGTGTGTCTTTGCAAATGTTGAAAGTCTACGATGACTATCTGGCAGGAGAACATCCACATCTGCAGCTTTGGCATTTTGTTCCCGGTCTTCAGAGATCAGTACTCACCTTTCAAAGCAGACCTGATGCAGGTGTTGTGGAAATACCCTCCCGGTGTTTCACCTGTTGGCTTTTTAATCAGATCCCCTTATGCTGTGGCCCACACCTCGGGACCACTTTATCTGCTCTTGAATCATCTGATAACCCTTTCCTCAATCAACCTCCATAACTGGATGAAAAGGAGAAACAGATCAGTAACACTTGAATGCATGCATGGCCTTCTTGCTTAACATCTGTGTGCAGAGTGCAGCGGAGAGAAGGAAACACCAGCACTTGTGCTGATTGAGATGAGATTGGATTCACCGGCAGAACAAAGGGAAGGAGAGCTAGGGAGACTGTGAACCACGTCGTGTGGCATTGCATCATAGCTGTTTCCATTGTCTCACTTTAATTTTGAATTGACAGCACTGAATCACTGCCATTTCAAAGTGTTCCTGGGCAATCGTTCTCCAGGCTGTCTGAAGATCTTTTAGAGTTTTGGCTGCATTTTCACTCATTTTTAGTTCATGACTTTTTAACAGGAATGTGTGTCAGTGTATTTTTTTATGTTATGATGCCATGTAATACTGATTCATTCATTCTTTCCCGTCTAAAAAGGGGCTGAACCAAAGTTGTTTCATCCAGAATGTGCAGTTAATGAAGCCTGGGTGCAAATCTCATTTCAATTTCTGTTACTTGATCTGTGTCAAACTCTGCAATGCTTCCTAAAAAAGAACCATCCAAATATTATTTACGTGGTAAAACAGAAACAAGCTAGAAGGTGCTAAACACTGAAAAGACTGAAGACATATGACATCGTGTTTAATCACATGTAGTGCATTTTGATTAAGACCACCTCGCCAATCAATAAAGTCTTTGAACTTAAATAAGTCACTGCTGGCTACTTACAATATTGCTAACTGCTCCATACACCTGCACACACGCACACACACACACACACACACACACACACACACACACACACACACACCTGAGCAATTTCCCTTTGATGAATTGATTCCTTTGACCTTGAGTTTGAGAGTAAACACACTTCGAGGGGATATTAGTATAAAAATGGACAGAGCTGCATTTCTGCCTTTGGCAGAGTCACAGTGACATGAACAGTGTTTCTGCAGAGAGAGAGAATGAGATATGCACCCTAAAACAAAGAAGAGATCAGTTTCTTTGATAAGATGCAGATCTGTCCTGCTCGCTATCAGGCGCGGCTCACCCTCGTTACAGGTTCACACAGGATGACACATTCAGTCTGTTTGCAGCTTGCCACATGTTGCAATAGTTCAGTATTTACACAATTATCAACTCTGTGCTTGTTGCACTATTTGCAAATTTGTTGCAACTTTACATTAAAAGCACATAACTGCATAATCATAATTCACCTTTCAGGAAATGCAATATTAGATTTTTTACACTTGAATATTTGGATTAAACAAAACACAGGGCTCTGTGTGGAGGCGGATGGAGAGGAGGAACCAAGTGCGAGACTCGGACACTGAATACAACTCAAAACCTCAGCTTTATTGCTGGCATGAAGACAAAACATGAAGTGAACACTGACAACAGAAACACGCAGGCATAATCTGATGGTACGACGCGACACCGAGCACAGGAAAACACAGGGCTAATATACACAGGGTGGTAATCAGGGAATGGGCAACAGGAGGGAGACACAGCTGGGAGAAATTGGACTGACGAGACAGGGGAGCAGCAGAACTGAACACACTCACATGAGACACAGACCTTCACAATAAAACAGGAAACCAGAAACCACTAAACGCAGACAGAGAGGCAGACAGAATATAACACATGCAACTCAAACAATACATGAAACAACAAATCCTTAAACACGGATAAACAGAAACATGGACTCTAATAATAATAATCATCATAGCATCAGAGAAACAAAACAATCATTCAAAAATAAACCAAAACATAAGAACTCAAAATGCTGGGTCGAACCTGACACGAGTAGTTAACGAAAACAGTACAAAAGCATATACAAAGAATTGTTCATTTTTAAACATCATAGTTATCATAGAATTAGAGAACAGCTGCTCACAGAATGATGGTAGAAACCAATTATTGCCTGATTTCCTGTGTTGTGTAGTATTAAAATGAATTTGTCACAACAAGTGCCACCAAAGAAAACAAGTGTTCCAGACTGGTACTTTAAAAGAAGAAATTACATGATTTTATAAAGCATATTTACAGAATTTCATTTGTTTCCAACTGTGTCTGTGTCATTGCTGGATAAAAGTAACAGATGTTTAATTTAATTTAATTCAGTGACAACAGATGCCTCAAGGCAATGTTGGGATGTGCGATCAATGTGATTGAACAAGTAGCCATAAAGTTTAAAAGTTCAACTACATTGGTACTTTTTAAAATACAAAGAAACTGTCTTTACAGTTTCTTTGTGCAACATCAGGGCTGAAATGGCATGTGACTGTTTTGATTTCATTTATATTTATGTCTGCTGTGGCTGGAGAGCCTGGGGTCCTCTAATCTTCATGTCAAAGCATCCTTGAGCAAGATACTGAACCCTAAGTTTCTCTGTGTGAATGATACATCACACCTTTCTGCAGCTTCAGATGTTGCCTAACTTCCCTCCGTGCTACCTTGATTGTGGCCTTTAATCTCCTTCTCCATGCAGGGTACTTCTCCTTGTGGCTCTTCATCTTATAGCCATCCATCTCTGTGATCACTGCCATGGTGCAAATCAGCTGATTAGTCTCAGTGATGGTCGCAGTAGGGATTGTCTGTAATGCTGCATTCACATCTTCTAGTAGACCTTCAGATGGTACTTCATATAGTCTTGATAATCGGCCATGGAGGGTTTAGGTTTCTGGCTTCACCATGATCCCGTAGGTCAGGTCAAGTGCTCTCACACTCTCACACCTTCAGTCGTACTTGGGGCTTTAGTACCTAATCTTGTGTAGGCGCGATGATATCTCCCTACTGACTTGATGTCCTGGTTCCCCCTGATCTGACACTCGGAATTGCTAACTGAAGGCGGGACAGTCCTGAACCCCAAGGATGACAAGAAGGGACCGCTCCCATCCAGCTACCTGCCAATAACCTGCCTCAATACCATATGCAAGCTCCTATCAGGAATAATAGAGGCTAAGATGAACAGGGACATTGGTAAATGGCCTGCATTTGTACAGCGCTTTTCTAGTCCGTAAGGACCCCAAAGCGCTTCACACTACATTCAGTCATTCACCCATTCACACACACATTCACACACTGGCGATGGCAAGCTACATTGTAGCCACAGCTGCCCTGGGGCGCACTGACAGAGGCGAGGCTGCCGGACACTGGCGCCACCGGGCCCTCTGACCACCACCAGTAGGCAAACACGGGGTTAGTATCTTGCCCAAGGATTGGTCTATACATGAGTGGGGGGACAGAACGGAAGTAGCAAGAATACCAGAGGAGTAAAACACCAGCTCCTCCTAGACAAAGCAGGTAAGACCAGACTGACCAACTTGTGCACTGCCTGGATTGACTACAAGAAGGCCTATGACTCGATGCCACACACCTGGATCTTGGAATGCCTAAAAGTGTACAAATCAACAGGACCCTAAGTTCCTTCATCAGGAACTCAATTGGTATGTCACAAACTACACTAGAGGCCAACTTCAAGCCAATAGCACAAGTCACCATCAAGTGAGGGATCTACCAAGGAGATGCTCTGTCCCCACTGCTGTTCTGCATAGGCCTGAACCCCCTCAGTGACAAGACTGGCTACGGATACTGACTACAGAATGGAGCAATTTTCAGCCACCTCCAGTTCCAGGCATGAACGAGACATCGATTCACGGATCCACACCACCAGGATATACAGCAATGACATCGGAATGTCGTTCAGACCGGAAAAGTGTATTTGGATGGTAACAAAGTGACGGAAAGAAGTCAGAACTGAGGGGATCGCGCTACCGGATGGCAACATTGCAGACATAGGGGACCGCTACCTGCAGAAACCTCTAGCTGGGGTGGAGTTGGCTGGAGCTAAGCTGGGCACTCAGACCGCAGCTACCAGTATTCAGTCTGCTCAGGGCACTTGTCAGGCAGAGAGAGCAATAAGTAGTCCATATCTGGCTGAATGAGCACATCAGAGCTCTCAGCTGACTGAAGAAGACTGGGTCGGCTCGCCTGAGCTCTCATCAGAGACAGATGGCTGAAATGGCTGAATGGGCTGCACCGGTTTAAAAACCTCCAGGGGTCCAGAGGTGCATCGTGTATCAGACTCACACACAGCCTTAGTTGTAGCCAGCTCAGCTGAAACAGTCTGTAAATCTAATGAGCAGGAATTAACTGTCTCTGTCATTATAATTCCAGGCTCAGAAGGAGCAGGATGAAAACAGTCTTTAAAGTCCATAGAGCTGGAAATAACAGCCTAGAAAAGACAGACTTGGAGTCCAAACACTCTGGAAAACGTGCCTGTGAACAGCTAACAAAGTCTCCGACAAAGGAGTCTCTTTATCTCCAAGCTCGGAAAGAGTATGAGCAAAATAGTCTTTTTTACTTACCACTGCCGGGTGCTCTGCAGAAGTCCCAGCTTCCGGCCGTGTTCTTGTGCAGCAATGATGCGGACGCCGCTTCTGCTTGGAAGCTACCGGCTTGGTAGCTGCGTTACTCCTGGGTGGGTCCAGGGTGGGATTGTGGACTTGGGGTTCTGGAGGTGCTCCGCCTCCAGGCTGGAGTTGTGGCTGGGCCTGAGGGCCTGGGTCACCAGGTGTGTTGCCAGGGTTTTGAATGGGTGCATGCATGGGGGCCCGGCCCTTGCACCGGGGCCTTTGGTAGATCGTTGGAACGGCAGGCCTCTTCACCGGGCCTCTTCCACTCCCCTGTTGTGTTTTTTTCCTTTTTTCTTCTTTTTCTTTCCAAGATGGCGCCACAGTAGGCAGCGTGTTTCCTCAGCTCCCAGCTTTTTCCTTTCCTTTCTGTTTTTTCTTGTGCTTTAAGTTTTTTTTTACCCGACACTCTTGGTCGTGCAACGGGACATGGACCCACAAATTTTCGTGAGAGTAGTAACATGTCTTCTACTCTTTTTGGGACTTTTTACCACCACTTCTGGAGAATCTGTAAGCCAAGCCATTGTTTACGGTAGGGAGCAGCTACTAGCACTGGGCAACAGGAAAGTACTCCCGGAGGAGCTACCCAAGATTCCGAAGGAATTACGATGTCGGAGGAGGGGATGCAGGGCTGGAGTGAAGTACCAGGAAAGAAGGAGATGGTACAAACCAAGCATTCCATCCATTCTCATGGGTAATGTAAGATCTTTACCCAACAAGATGGAAGAGCTAATTGCGCTAACCAGACTGCAGTGGGAGTACAAGCAGAGCAGCCTCCTCCTGTTCACTGAGACATGGCTCACGGACCACACACTGGACTCTGTCATAACTCTGGATGGCTTTCAACTGGTTAGAGCGGACAGGGATAGAATAGAATAGAATAGAATTCAACTTTATTGTCATTGCACATGCACAGGTACAGGGCAACGAAATGCAGTTTGCATCCATCCAGAAGTGCTTTAGTGATATAGATATATTACAATATATATTAGCAATAATATAGATATGTGAGTATATTACAGAAATGGGTCTATTATGGTATGTTATAATGTACACGGTATGAAGTATGTTGTGAATATTCTATAACTATAAGTATGTACAGGCTGTAGTGAGTACAAGCTATGTACAGGCTATGAACAGGATATAAATATGAAAAACTATACAGAATATGAAATAAATAACTTTACAGAATCTGGGATATACAGCTATACAGAAATGGGAACTATGCAAGTTGTAAACAGTTGTAGGATTAAAAATTATCGAATGTACAGAATGATTATTTACACAGAGCTATACAGTAGTGCAGTTAAGATAAGTGAGGGTGTAGATAGTTTCTACAGAGGCTATATAAAGTGCTAGTGGTTGTGAGTGGTGGTTCAGTCCATGTTATTATTGTGTTTGAGGATGCAATGGAGAGTGGTAAGAGGAGAGGTGGGGGACTAGCAATGTCTGTCAGTGAGAGATGGTGTAACCCGGGGCACATCACTGTGAAGGAACAGAGCTGTACCAAAGACATTGAACTGTTGGCAGTTAGCGTCCGGCCATACCACCTGGCCAGGGAATTTTCACACGTTATTGTGCTGACTGTTTACATCCCACCCTCGGCCGACGCTACAGCAGCCTGTGAGTACATTCACTCCACTGTCTCAGCTACAGATGGCACATCCGCAGTCCCTCATTATTATTTCTCGGGACTTCAATCATGCCTCACTATCTGTCACTCTCCCAAACTTCTCCCAGTACGTTGACTGCCATACAAGGGACAGAAAAAGCAAAACCCTGGATCTATTGTTTGCCAACACAAAGCAGGCTTACAGTGCATCACCCCTCCCCCCGCTTGGCAATTCAGACCACAACCTGGTCCTTCTCCACCCCACTTACACTCCTATGGTGAAGAGGAGTGTAAGAAGAAGGTGTGGTCTGAGGAATGCACTGAGGCCTTAAGAGACTGTTTTGAATGCACAGACTGGCAGGAACTCTGCAAGCCTCACGGTGAGGACATCGACCTCACCCACTGCATCGCGGACTACATTCATTTCTGTGTTGAGAACACTGTGCCTACCAAGAAGATACAGTGTTTCTCAAACAATAAACCGTGGGTCACCCCAGAACTGAAGGCCCTGCTGAACAAGAAGAAGAGTGCTTTCTGGTCGGGAAACAAGGAGGAACTGAAGAAATATATATATATATATATATATATATATATATATATAGGGGCGTGCTGGGTGTTTTTTTTTATATATAACACACCCAGCACGCCCCTGCGGGCGGTTTATCCTTCAAGCTCGGGTCCTCTACCAGAGGCCTGGGAGCTTGAGGGTCCTGCGCAGTATCTTAGCTGTTCCCAGGACTGCGCTCTTCTGGACAGAGATCTCCGATGTTGTTCCCGGGATCTGCTGGAGCCACTCGCCTAGCTTGGGAGTCACCGCACCTAGTGCTCCGATTACCACGGGGACCACCGTTACCTTCACCCTCCACATCCTCTCGAGCTCTTCTCTGAGCCCTTGGTATTTCTCCAGCTTCTCGTGTTCCTTCTTCCTGATATTGCTGTCATTCGGAACCGCTACATCGATCACTACGGCCGTCTTCTTCTGTTTGTCTACCACCACTATGTCCGGTTGGTTAGTCACCACCATTTTGTCCGTCTGTATCTGGAAGTCCCACAGGATCTTAGCTCGGTCATTCTCCACCACCCTTGGGGGCGTCTCCCATTTTGACCTCGGGACTTCCAGGTTATACTCGGCACAGATGTTCCTGTACGCTATGCCGGCCACTTGGTTATGGCGTTCCATGTATGCCTTGCCTGCTAGCATCTTGCACCCTGCTGTTATGTGCTGGATTGTCTCTGGGGCATCTTTACACAGCCTGCACCTGGGGTCTTGCCTGGTGTCTTATATATATATATATACACTGGGTGAATGTGCAGTAGTAGCAGCAAGCAGGTGAATTCTGTACATTAATATGAATAGACATCTGACTATTTTACAGGATAGACAATATAAACATATTTAAAATTAAAGGAATTGAAATGTACGTTGTGCCTTGGTTTAGTGTCTGGAAGAGTCCTGTCTCAGTCAATTATAGATGATGTGAGAGGGCGGGTGTGTGTGTTTAGGGCACGGATGGCTTGGGGATAGAAGCTCCTCTTGAGTCTCTCTGTCCTTGCCCAGAAGATGCGGAACCTTCTACCAGATTGCAGAAGTTGGAACAGTTTGTTGCCAGGATGGGACGGGTCCTTCAGTATCTGCGCTGCTCTAGTCCGGCATCTCCTGGTGTAGGTGTCCTGAAGCGGGGGGAGAGCAATCCTGCAGCAGCGTTCTGCTGTACGGATCACTCTCTGGAGAGCTTTTTGGTCCTTCACACAGCTGTTCCCAAACCACGATGTCATGTTCTGTGTGAGGATGCTCTCCACAGCGCCTGTATAGAAAATCCTGAGGATCTTTGGAGAGACCCTGAACTTCCTCAGTTGTCGTAGGTGGTACAGGCGCTGCCTAGCCTTTTTGGTCTGGACCTGAATGTGGGCAGCCCATGTCAGGTCTGAGGAGATGTGGACACCAAGATACTTGAAGGACTGCACCCTCTCCACTGGAGCTCCATTGATGATGATGGGCTTGTAGTCTCTGTGCTGACCCCTTCTGAAGTCCACCACCAGCTCCTTGGTCTTGCTGACGTTCAGCTGGAGGTGGTTGGCACCACGATGCCAGATTCTTCACTTCATCCATGTAGGCCGCCTCATCGTTGGTGGAGATGGCACCCAACACCACTGTGTCGTCAGCAAACTTCACAATGGTGTTGGAGCCATGGGTGGCCACACAGTCTGAAGTGTAGAGGGAGTAGAGCAGTGGCGAGAGGACACATCCCTGAAGTGCTCCTGTGTTGATGGTGATGCTGTTGGAGAAGCACCTGCCCACCCTCACCACCTGAGTTCTGCCAGTGATGAAGTCCAACACCCATGCACACAGACGGCTGTTAAGTCCCAGATCCCTCAGCTTTGTGAACAGTCTGCAGGGCACTGCAGGGCACTTCAGACTTCTGTTATAATTCGGACGATTGCCATCTACAGAAGTTCTCAGATGATACAGCCATCATTGGATGCGTATCATACGGGAATGATCAGGAATACAGGGGGATCATCAGTGACTTTGTTGGCTGGTGTGAGACCAACGTACTCCAAATCAACGCCGGCAAGACAAAGGAGATGATCATAGACTTCAGGAGGAAGTCACCCCTACAACACCAGTGAACATCCAAGGGAAAGACATTGAGATAGTGGACTCTTATAAGTACCTGGGTGTTCACCTCAACAATAAACTGGACTGGACTACAAATACAGACGTCCTGTATAAGAAGGGCAAGAGTCGACTCCACCTGCTGAGGAGACTGAGGTCCTTCGGAGTCTGCAGGACTCTGTTAAGGACCTTCTATGACACTGTGGTAGCATCTGCCCTTTTCTATGCAGTGGCCTGCTGGGGGAGTGGATGCACGGACAGGGACAGGAGCAGGATTGACAAACTGGTGCGGAGGTCTGGCTCCGTGCTGGGATGTCCCCTGGAGTCTGTGGAGGTGGTTGGTGAGGGGAGTATGTTAGTAAAGCTGACATCCATCATGAACAACCCACATCACCCACTGCATGAGTCTGTGAGTGGGCTGAGCAGCTCCTTTAGTCAGAGACTGAAACACCCTCGCTGCAGGAAGGAGCGCTTTCACAGATCATTCATCCCAACAGCAGTTAGACTCTATAACTCCTCAATCACGATGTCATAAGTCACTGGACACTGTGAACATCCACGGTCACCACTTCTTGCATAATGGACCTTCCATGTGTACGGACATGTGCAGGTATATATGTATGCATATGTATACATATGTATATTTAGTGTGTACGTGTGTGTGTGTCTATAAATCGGAATAGTAGTGGTACAATAGTTATGTCAAGTTATATAGTTTATGTCTTGCATATTTCCAACCATGTCCATAATCACATACTGTCTATGCTACCATTGTATATAGTGTATCATACTTTTTTTTCATTGATTGTACTTATTTGTATTTTTGTATTTCCTTCATATATCTGTACCTGAGCTGAGGTGACGCAAAAGTTTCCCCGTCGTGGGATCAATAAAGTCTTATCTTATCTCATCTCATCTTATCTTATCTTATCTTATCTTATCTTATCTTATCTTATCTTATCTTATCTTATCTTATATTATCTTATCTTTTATAATCTGGGAGTTGACTGAATGTTGGGATGGGTGTAGTTCTCTCCAGCGGAAACGTTAGAGCACTTGTGCAAATATGTGATGTCCATTATATGTGATGATCAGGGACGTGCAGAGGGGGGGGCTAGAGGGGCTTGAGCACCCGCCCCTTTCCTGATGAGTGCCCAAAGTGCCCTTTTGTTGAGGCAACTTTAAAATTTTTTTTATTTATTTATTATTTTTTTTATGTGTGTGTGTGTGCGGAGTCCTGTCTGTGCCCCTCAACAATAATATTTAACTATTAATCACAGTTTTGCTAAATAAAAGGATCTGGCTTGCATCAGTCACATGATCACATTTAACCAATGATCGCCCTCGACGGCAGAACGCGCTGGTTACGAGCCGGGAACGAGCTCACAAAGAGCACGCGCATTTTTTGCGGTCCGGAGCTGTAGGAGAAACACAAGTTAACTCAGAGACACAGACTGATGCGACACAACCAGTAAGTAGGTGTACAGCGTACACTGTAGTGTGTAGCACCCAGGAGTATTAGCTTATTACGTACACGTTGGTAAGCTGTTGTTGCAACTGACGAACTGAAACAAACGAGCGTGCTGTGTGTGCAACAGCGCGACAAACATTACCTGTGCTTTTATTAACTGCACAAGTAGTGCTGGTCACAGCTGCTGGCTACCTGTGTAAGGCTGTCATGGGTCTGTAGCTCTGTCACCGTTTTAGGGAACATATTTAGTTTTAAAGTAAGTTTCTGGGCATTTCCTGCCTTTCTGGAGGGATTATATTTCACTAAAAACGATCTAATATGCATGTCCACATAATAATAATTATAATATATTAAAAAACACACGCTGTATTTTAAAGAACATACATTAAGAAGCAGATTATATTAGATTTATATTTTAAATAAGACAAAAGTTGGATTTTACAGCAGTAAAATTATTGTATCAGTTTAAAAATGTAATAAGCTTTGCCCCTGCACAGAGTGGATAGTGAAACAAATGGAATCATCATAAATACATTATTTCATATTTATTACTTCCCCCTCCTCATTGCTTTATTATTGTAGCTCTAGTAATAAATAATAATGTAAGGATGCCCATAGTATATACAGTATTCTGAAGAAGGTCTAAAATGTCACTGTGTGTGCGTGCATGTGTGTGTTTTATTTAGATGGATTTTTTTAAAAAAAATATTACTCATGATATAATATTGTGCAGACATGGCTGGTAAGGACATGAGGAGGAAACAGCAGGAGCTGTGTGAGGCTACTAAAGGCAGGGCTATAACATTTTTCTGTCATCATTTTATTATAGATTAAGTGCAGGAGTTGTTAGGTGTGGGTAATTAGATTATAGTTTATTGCAATAGCAAGTTGTGCCTTGTTCTCAGATAGACAGCAAGTGGAGAGTGATATATGAAATGATGGAAGGAAGAAGAGAAGCAAAGAGTGATTCACAGGCAGAGCCGAGTTTATGTCACAGTTTTTTGTTGCCTTATGGTTCCAAGCGCTGTCACCAATCTTTGCATTTTGTTATTATCTCATGACACTTGTTTAATCAGCTACCATCTCTCCTGTGGACTTTTTAATGTCTACAGTCTCAGATCAACACAGCCCTGCCCTTCCCATATTAGATTCTTGATGAATGTGTGTTGTTGTTATTCAGCCTGGTTCAATGTGCCCCTTTTTAACTTTGAGCACCCGCCCCTTTAAACCTCTCTGCACGTCCCTGGTGATGGTATTTGAAGTTTACACAGAAACATTCTCGCATGAAAATATCTTAAAAGTTTATTTTGTGACGCAGACAGAGTAATATTTCAAACTCTGCCACTCTGTCTTCCTCCGCCACTGCCTCGTTTGAGTTTTGGACGAAATGCATTCTGGGATATTGCATTTCGTCATTTCGAGCTGATTGGAGACCAGAACAGCCAATCAGATTTTTTCGCATCCAAGTCTGTGATTGGCTGGTTTTGTGGCACAAATATAACGGTGTAGAGAAAGAGTTGAATGCGAAATGTTGAGAGCGCGAGCGACACATTGCGAGCGAGCGCAAATGCAAAAACTGAGCGAGAGGGGCTGCTGTTGTGTGTGTGGATAATAACAAACACGGAAATACAGTTTTTGCACGCAGGAATGAATTTTGTTCACTCAAATTCAGCTTTTCTGTGCTCAAAATAAATTTCTCCTCAAAATACAACACTTGCACCTGCAAACTTTTTTTACGTGTGCTCAGAACAGTGGCACAAAAATAACGGCATACTCACAGACACTATCTTAGTCGACTGCTGCCTCTGAACATATCAGGTGTTATTAGTACTGTGTGCTGCTCAGTAACATTTAACATTATTTACTGTTACTTTTGAATATGTTGGGTGGTGCTGTGCTTTCCCTACTCTGTTGTCTTTTGCTTGTGTTTTGAAGCAGATTTTCAGTGTCTTTTCTCTCTGCTCCTCTAGTTTTCTCTCCTTCTGTTAAGTTTCTTTCTTACTTTCTTTTCTTTCCTGTCCTCGGTCCTGTCTGTTCTTATTGTAATAACTGAAAACAAAAAAATTCTAATAAAAATCTAATAAGCTATGACCTTAAAGTGGACCAGTATAGCAAAAGCCATAATGGTCCAATTGGGAAAGTAAGTGTTGGGCATTTTTCTTGGCCTTCAGACAATAAAGCTACTGTTGCTACACTACCTGACAGGACAGGAAATAAGTACCACCTATTAGATCCCAGTTCTTTTGTATTCTTTACGGCCAAAACAGACACGGCTCAAAGTGGTCTTTTACTTAAAAAATGATCTTTAATTTTACATTTTCCTGAACACACGAACACACAAGCTCAGGTCTCAAGCAGAAAAAGGAAGCCAGGTTATTTATGTACTTCTCGACGTCACACCACACTTTAAGTTTCGATCAAACACTCTGCTTAGTTTGCACGCAGTTTCCTGTCCGTACTTTTAGCTCAAACTCAAAGCTGGCCCTCTCTTATACCTAAACCAATATAATCAGCAAATAAGATTCAAAATACATATTTCAAAACTCAACACACCTCAGTGTGCTTGGGGCCGTATAGTAACATGGGCGAAAGTTCTGTGACATCATTTGTATGTGACACACAAAACACAACAATGGAGGACTTGGTCAGCATACCTGCTGCTACACCGATGGAAAGCCTCTGGACCTTTTCGTTGGACCAGTGTTGGTTTTGCAGGAGGCATTTCCTTCTTTGTAGGGTTTCATAAATTGCATGTCTGTAAAGGAGTCGCTTTCATGAGTTGTTTGGTGATGCTAGTGACTTGCCAGTTGGCGGCATGGAGTCTGTTGGCATCACATTTTCATTTAGTCACCTTCTGGAAACACCTCCCACCTTGGCTTGTCTTACAACACAGTGGATAACCAAAGAATGTGGCTGGGCGGCAGCTGATAACACAGCGCTAACTTCATGTCTTGAAAGACAAAATCTATCAGCAGACTGTGAATTGCAGGCTGAGCACCTGATAAAGACAACAGCTGGATGAGACAAGGTTACTGTTTATACCTCCTCATTTGTGCGTCTCTGTCTTTCATTTTGCCTTCAGTAACTGAAAAGTATTCTTTACTGGGCTGAGAGATTACTGACTTGGTCACTGAAGAATATCCAGTTTTATTCGAGAACGTCTTAGTTGGCTTTTGCAGTATGTGGATAATTATCCCTTTGTGCAACAAAAGCATTATATACTTAGTTTTGCAGCAATAGTCTGGATTTGAGACTTCGTGCACTTCAGAACACACTCTACTACTTCTATCTTCATCAGTACAACCTGGTTAAACTGTGAGACTGCCTTCACCAAGTCTGAGAGATTAATAATTAGTAGGTGGTACTCACAGGGATCATTTTTTTGGAGGAAAAGTCATATGATCCACAGATTGCCGCTTTTAGATTGGTTAGCTCCTGCTATCACCACATCCTCCATGTGAAAGCTGTGGGGAAAATTGGGGTTAACTGCATGAGTTGATGGCCAGCTTCATGTTTATTCTGATGCAAATCCTAACAGAGTGACAGACTGGCTGCAGCTGCCAGCCAGAGCTGTCACCCTACAGCCTCAAGTTAGTAATTAAAATCAAACTTGAACCCAAATCAGTGTGTTAAGGTCTACTTCCTTATGCTTCATTTCTTACAATGCTGGACCTAACAATGATCAACTTCCTCCTGTTAGCAAGTAAATCTGAAATAAATCTATTACTAAAGCAAACATAACAAAATATGACCTTACATGAGAGTGACTTTCCCTTATTTTGTGACACTAGACATCTCTGCCTGTTTCAGCAGTCACATCCTCCGCCTCACATTAGCTTGTTTACCTGTTAGGACTGCGGGTACAACCCAGTACTACAGCACAATGATGCTAGCTGTTACTTCAGTTAGCATGGGGAGGAAACATTTCCACAAATCTTAACTCACATTACTCATTACTGATAGCAGTTGCTGTAAGCTAACTGGATAATTAAACTAGCTTACATACAAAACAAACCTCATTAAAAAAATTCACATATATAACAGTCTGCACTCCTGACTGATATTTTGAGGAGAGCAGTGCTATTCAGGCAATAGTTGCCTCAACAGTACTAACAATAGCTGCACTTTGAGGCAACTATTGTTGTGATTTAGTGCTACACAAATCAAATTGAATTGAATTTAACTTTTAACTTTTTACTTTCCCTCCAGATCTGATGTAAATATAGAGGACAGTCATTTTCCTCCTTTCCAGAGGATGGAGGAAACAGAGCTACATTCATTTTCAAAAGTAATATACTAAATGAGATGATGAGAAAAGTTCGTATATGCAGATTCAAGAACTTCCCAACTACCGTGATTATAGATCAACAAAGTCAAAATGTACACGGTGCATCAGGTTATATCGCGTATAAAGCAGGAATGTGATCATGTGAGTCACATTTAGTTTATTACAAGCATACGACTAAAACCTTTTAATGTCTCATACTGTATTGTGAAGATGGCAGCAGGATGTTGTGTGATTCAGAGCTGTTGTTGTACCCAAACACAGGAGTGCGTTTCTATTTCCAGCTCATTCAGTACAAGCGTCTTAAAAACCTGCATAGTTTCAAAATGATGTCGTCTACTGTGCATAAGGCTATTTCCATGGTTATGGTTACATTTTTATTCAACGTTTTATTTTGGTGTAACAGTCTTCTAATGTTAGACAGTTACAAAATGCTAAATACGTTTAGCATTGTTGCCGTCCCAAACACACAAATCATGTGTTTCTGCACAGAGTACAGATCAGAAATAGTTCCAGTAAATCTTATAAACATTTACAAAACTGCGAGAAAAACACGACTTTATTATATATATTTTCAAAGAAGACAGCTGATACTTTAATGTATATTCCAACATTGTGTGAATCAAAAGAGAAATCTTTACATTTGCTGTTTGGACTCTGAGTGTGATTATCAAACACTGATTCAAAGACTTCAGTGCGCCGTGTTTGTGAAAAAGCTCCCTGGTGCGGCTGCAGTGCTTTCAGGCACAGACACCGAAATATTTAAATAAGTTATGTTCTAGCACGTTACATAAAACACACGTCAGGTCCTGCATGGCTTTGTTAGTTTAGTGTACCTGTCATTGATCAGCAGCACTGAGTCTATTGTTGTATTTACACAGGAATAAATAATAGTTTTACGAAGTGTTAGCTTAGTGTTTGGTTTATCTGAGGTTAAACGTGTAATTAGATACCAGTTAACATCCTGATAACAGACGCACTACATGACAACGAGCATTTCATTTCCAGTTCATTCCAGGTCAAACAAACATCAGAAAAGCAGACAATGACCCTCAGTCTGACACAAGCTCTGACATTATCCATAAAAATAACACTAATCCCCTCTAAATAATCCTAATCCTGTTCAAAGAAAGAAAAAAGGCAACATAAATCCTTGGATAAAGATACATCTGTCAGTGGGGAATGGGGGTGCAGCTATTTAAACAGAGCTGCTATGTAAGTGCATGCATACCACACAGTGTAGAACAATTGGGTGAACAGCTCCCTCATGGCCCATATTCAACCTGGAAGCCATGTGGCACAACAAAGGCTGTTCGTCCTGCTGCCGACCTCCCCTCGCTCTCCCAGCAGCACATTGTTAACACTCAGCGGGTCTCTGTATTGACTTTGTGACCCCACTGTCTGCTGGTGGTGGAGCTGTTTCTTTTTCTTCACAGATTAGCATCTCTAAAGGGAGAAACAGGGGGGCTGTCCAACTTCAGCCAGATTAGAAGCTTCTTGTCAGTTTCAACTCAATCTGCTAAACAACAAACAACGCTGACTGTGGTAGTAAGAGTAAAATCAGGGGAGTTACACCTGATCCCACAGCAGATAGCTGTCCGCTTAGCCAGCCCACACATCAGTTTCACATGCAGCTTCTGTGTTTCTTACATTTAAATGTTACAGTGTTGCTGAATGAGCTTGTGAGAGGCTTTGACAAACACATTTCATTATTACCTGCTAAACAGTTTGTGTTGTTTTTGAATAGTTTGGACTTCTTTACTAAAGACAAAGCAGGACTCTGATGACATAAAGGACTAACTAAAGGATCTGCTGCTGTCCTCCCACAGAGCCACCTCTCCTTCACACCGCATCACTATGGTTGCATGTTTTTGATCATTGTTATTTAGGGGTGAGGACCGGTTTCTCAGTCAAGGCTTATATTCATATTTCAGACTTGATAAGCTAATAAACGTCTTATAATATAACGTCAGTAAATGCAGACAGAGGCTGAGAGGGCTGTCCCTTTGGTGAGGGATGCATGCTTGTGTAACACAGCGAGCAGGTGATCTGACAGGGAGAAGCACAGCTCACTCCTTCTCAGTAAGTGGACACTCATCCACTGGTCAAGTGATGACTTGATAGTAATGCTTGTGGTAATTGAGGAACAGCAATTTTATTCTGCAGTATGTTATTGTGCAGCTACAGCAGATGGTTATTCATGAGGTTTGCCATCAGATATGGAACAATTCAGTCAACCAAAGGTTTCTTTCAAATATTGGTCTATGAAGTTTTACTTCAGCGGTGACTTTAATGTAATATATCAGGTTTGACAAACGAACCGAGGGACACCTGCCGCATTAAGGTTAGACATGAGGACACTTGCCCGTGAGTCCTTGTGTCTACGGCCGTGGCAGATTAAATACAGTCAATTCACCACATGGATGTAATTCTGCTGCTATTTCAGTCTCTCTGTTACAAATTCTTAAAGTGTTCTTACAAAGTAACCAAAGAGAGTATTAGATGAGACGTCTGTGAGCTTTATGACACAAGGAAAAAACTTTTTAAAAGCCGTGTCTGTTACACTTTCTTGGTGTATTCAGTTCCTACTGACCTGCCGTCCTCTCTCTAACTGTCAGTTCAGCCTCAGTGTTGCAGGCCTTTTACAGCCTGGCTCTGAAGAAGAAAACAGACGAGTCGGTGCAGGACTGACGGATGACCAAACTGTTGTCCTTGTCGGCAGTGATAAATGGCTCTGTTTGAAATTGTTGAGGTGGGGCCCAGAGCTGTTTGATGAACCAGAAAATGAAATGATTGCTATTGGGCATCTACTGACTGGACTGCTGGTGACACTCTTCCATCCTCCCAAAGGTTAATTGGACTTGAACCCAGAAAATCAAGAGGTTAAGCAGGGTCAGCGTGACAGCAGGTCCTTCTGGGAACAGACCTCTCAAATGTTTGCTAATCAGATTTGTTTAGGGGCTTTCCTTATGATGATGCCTCCATGTGAATCTTTGTTGTGGGTGCACTACACTGCAGTATTGATTCTCACATAATAACATTATCTTCAGCGACTGCAGGGGGTCAGTTATATTCACTTGTTTGCAGTCTGGAAAAACACAGCTTCCCTGCTGCTTTGCTGATATTTCTATTGGTGTTCAGTGATCATCTATTGATGTCTGTGTGTGCGGCTCCTACTTTACTGATGAATCTCTTAATGTGTAGTTCACAGGAGGTTGTGTGTGTATTGAGCATGGTATAATGATTGCACACCATAATCATACAATTATTAACACATGTTGAAATAATTAAATAGGAAATAGTTCTGATTTACTGATAGATGCCTCAGGTCTTCTTCACTGAGCTCTGCTCAGAGCACATGGGCTTCACACGCATTCATATTATGTTATGAGAAAAACGACATCTCAGTCGATGTTCACCGCGTCTCTTCTTCTGTGGTGTCCTCACAGCAGACTGAACAGCGGTGGCATCCTTACCTACAGCAGTAACAGCGTGGGTCAGAGGTATATGGCAGCACATGCCACTGTAGCACACTTTTATTGCCACTATTTGAAGTGTTCCTTGTTTTTTAGCAGTTGCAGTAAGATAGCACGGCCACTAGATGACACCATGAGATAACCACTTTTTTTTAAATTTTTAAATTTATTTTCTAAAATTTCACAGCTTGTGTAACAGCAACACTTGGATTTGTGATAATCCTGAAGGTGGGATGTCTGCGGCTGTGTTGGTTCGATTTCCAGCGTCCTCCAGTCTGCATGTTCACGTGTGCTTTGGCAAGACACTGAACTCCAAATTGCCACCATTGTGTAATAGATAAAGAAGTTAAGAGTAAAGCACTTTGTGAATGTGACTTTGAGTGATGAATAATACCAGAAAAGCACCGTATTAATGTAATTTACCATAGTTTTGTGTGATACATGGGCATAAAACCAAAGCTAGCATTATAGGACTTTATACCTGCTGCTGATACGTGTTTGCTGTATGTGCGACACACTGTGTGAAAGACAAGTCGGGCTGCTCTTGTATGTCGGTGGCTGCGCATCAAGTGTCTCCTCTATGAAAATACGCCCCGTTTGTCTTTACATGCTGCACAAATAAGTCCAGGAAAAAGTGACTTTGTATCCACCCGACTGGCACATGTTCCAGACACGTAGCAAACCAGGCAAGAGGAAGAAAATAATAAAAAGCCGTCATCCTTCTTTTTCAGATTTAATGTGACAAAGACCACCGTGACTTAAATCAGCGTCCACATTCATCTCCTGCAGCTCATGAATGCAGCCTGCAGCACGGCAGCATTTCTTTAGAAGACAAACACAAAAGTGGGATTGCATTAAATAAACAGACACAAATGTAGCCGTGCATAAGACGACCTGCTGAACCCTGCAGCCGGCTACAGCCCTCTGTAGCTTTCTGAACTGTGTGGCAGTCAGGTTCATTTTTATCGTGCTGAAATAGAGAACCGAAAAAGGGCTGTATCTGACAAATGTCTCAATCGTGGAAATTAAAGCAACGTATTTATGCAGGAATCTGTGCACACAGGGTGCTTCAGGCATTTAAGCTCTCCCAATCCCTTTTCCATTCTCTGAATGCTGCATATAAAGCAATCCATTAGTCTTAGCTCTGCCAGAGATTTTAAGTGGACACCTGTCCATTAAGACCATCGTTTTAGCAGTAGCTCATCTCTCAAATTATTTGCCCTGAATTAAATTCTCCCAAATGTAATGGAATTCATTTTTATAGTATTTTCTCCCCATTTTTGCCATTCACAAATGTCCTTGTTTTATCACTTTAAAAGAAGAAGCTTCTGCTTCATATTAATATTTTGTTCCGTGAGGCTTAAGTCAAGCGATGCACAGTGGCTGTCTTGTATTTGCACAAGCCAAATATGATGGGAATATTCTCAGTCCGAGTACACACACACGTTAAAAAAGAAACACAGCAGGCTTATCCACTGTACACGGATTCTTGCAAAGCTGAATTTATATAGAAATTCACAGTAACTCCATATGTTGAGCACAAATTTGACATTTCTCCAGCCGTGTTTCAGCATCCACATGTAAAAATAACGTTCTCATCCTGAAGCAGCCGGCTTTTCAGCTTTGCTGCAATTTCCTTCAAATTGTTGAATTACACGAGTTATATCTGTATGTTGTTATTTTCAGAATAAACTGAAGCATTTAGGAATTCGAACGTCAAATTATTTGTGAATTTGGGCCGTATGTGTGCTGGTTTTAACCACAAATATCTGTGGAAGAATTTTGATCGATGATAAGCCCAATTTTCATCTTTATATTTTTGGAGGGGTTATACTGTAGTAATCAAGGATTTATGTGTGACAAAAATTCAGTTTAACACATTTCCAATAAAAACTGTCAGCTATAAACATCTTTGACTTTAAATTTAAATTTCTCTTTGATAAAAATGCAAAACAAGATTTGGCCCGACGGACTGTCAGGCTGAGAATCTGTCGGTGAAGTGACATAAAACCAGGGACGAAAAACACCGAACAATCATTTGCAGCATTATTTTTTCAGTAAGGTTGTAAATCATCTGTAATAATGAGAGACGTGAAATGATGAAGGAAGACTCGAGACAAAGTTGTATGTTTCTGTATATTTGTGTTTGTACACATGCGCAGATCGGTTGACTCTTTGCATATTAATCAGTGATAAAACATACTGTAGGCTCGGACGGCCTCATCTCCACAGTGCCGGTGTCGCCTTACCAGGGTCTAAATCAGGAAGGAGTGGCTGTGGCTGTGATAAGATCGAAGACCTGCTGGTTTCTCTTCTCTCAGCAGGGTTTTCCTTTGAGCACATTATGGCAATGAGTTTGAGGCTTAAAGGGCCGGTGTGTTAGCCCTGTGCCAGAGGCATAAGCCCCAGTCATCCTATCAAGCCTGAAATTAATTAAACAAAGCCCAGCATCAATCACGAGAGTGCAACACAGCAATGAATATTAGGGGGAAAGGGTATTGTTTTTTTCTCTTTGGTTTAATGAGTGCACTATTTGAGGTGAGAAGCTGCTCATATTAATATGTTTTTACAGCTTGTGTGTCCAACTACAACTGCATGAAAGCAGCATTTTGAGCCCATCTTTGTGCCGTTTGTAAAATGCTTAAAAATACTTTTTTTTACCTGTATACTCTGCTTAGATATAAATAAATTCTCTCTCCCACTTAAGAGATATTTGTTATAATGTAAGCAGTATGAAAAACAAATATAGCAAAAAAGAAGAATAGTGAACACAGCCAAAAGATGATAAAAGTGATATAGCCTTGTGTAGATCACACTTGTAATTAAATAAATGAAAGGAAAAGGCGATTCAGTGCAACGCTTTAGTTATTTTGTCCAGCGCACAGCCGACTGGCCACTGTGGAAGCTCAACCATAGACCTTGGAATAATGAAAGGGGGCGGGTGTAGTAGGGGGTTGATGGATAGCTGCTAACCACAGCTTCTGAACGCCTCGCAATCCAGGTATAATTAACAGCATCTATTTAAACGAGTGGCGGCTGCCAACGGAGAGCAGAGGGAGGAGGTTGAGACTGTCTGGCCTAGGAGGGATTGCAGCTTTGTAGCCTCTGCAGGATTTGTTTCACCTCTTTGTCTGCTCAGTCGAAGTGGCCTGACAGGCAAAACGTCTCCCGACCTGGCATTGTTATCTGGCTGCAATGGACTCGTTCCAATCGCATGACAAGCTCTGTCGCAGTTCAAATATCCCCTCCTGTTGCTCTTTCTCTTTGTGTGCGATTTGTTTGTCGTGATCATTTACAGTGTGTTACACACCAGTAGAAGTGGTTTTTCTACCATTGCTAAAGTTAAGGAGAAGAAATGCCACATATATACTGCAAATAATTGTGATTAGTATTAAAAATAGACATGTAACATGCTTTTACTTTTTCCAGAGCGTAACCAGCATAACCGTTAGCTTCCACTCACATTTATGTGTCACGTTGTCCGGGCTGTCGAGTGTGTCCTGGGCTAAGCTGGGAGCCTGTGGATTCTTCCACTGTGGACTGCAGCCTGAAAATACAGTTAAGACAACCTGGTTACAACCTCCTTCAGTTAATCAATGGTATTGTGAGATTTTCAAAGCTAATGGATGAATTTGGAGAGCTTGCATTAAAGATGATGAAGATGTGGGAACTACTTCAGCCTTTATTGCCACCTCACACTGTGAATGCTTCACAGGTTACCATAGAACTAAATATTACAAAGAACAATTATAATCAAATCATATACTTTATATGCAGTACGGGAGCGAGAAACTTTCTTTCTGTAGGTGCAGTAAAACAGAAAAAATCATACAAGACTTTTACTCTTTTTCCCCTCTCACATTAGCAAGCAGTGCTATAATATTAGTTAATGTGATTATGTTTTTGATGCGGGTTAATGGAAGAGCACAAAGGAGGCTCAACATGTCCTTGTGACTCCATCTGTGGTCCTTGTTTCTTTGTTTGTTTAGATTGATTCCTTTAGGGCTATAAGTGCATGTTTGAAACCGTCTTTTTATCATGCAGGAAACACTGCTCCGTTTGTCTGGGAGCAGGTGTGTGTGTGTGTGTGTGTGTGTGTGTGTGTGTGTGTGTGTGTGTGTGTGTGTGTGTGTGTGCGTGTGTGTGGGGGGGTGAGGAGAGGGGGTTTGCGTTTCAAGTTACACACTTGGAAAACAGTTACTTTCAGGTCCTGTTTAGATCCATGATTACCCTCTCTGCACAATCAAAGTAGTTATAATGAAAATGCAACAAATCACCATAGAATCCGCAGCCTTTTGTGTGGGCCACCTTCGCCCCACCCCTTCTCTTTACACTGAAAGAATGGCTCTGACATTTCAGCCTGGGAGCAGAGAATAGAGGCAGTTTGTAATGTGTGCAGCCTTGCCTTTTCTTTCTATCCTTGTAGTAGTACTTAAGTGTCATGTTAAGCCCAAGGCAGGGAAGACTCTCAGTGACCTACTCTGGCTCACAGTTTGTGTTTACTGTATTCTGTGGCTGCTAAAGCGTGAGCAGAGCCCCGTCTCTTATCAGGATATAAAGCTGAACCGATTGGAGACTCAAATTTCCCCTTCCAGCCAATGTTGGTTTTCCATTGTCTGTGCTTGACAATAGTTTCACATACCCTAGAGCTTGAGTTTCTCTCCTCTTTATTATGCTGCATATTACCCTCTGTGTGAATGCTGGGTATTTGCGAGCTAATAACAGCGTTACCCAAAACAGGCCACTTGGTTAGGCCATGTTGGGGTAGGCGGGTGCCAGGGATGCCATGCTGTTGGGGCGATTCGTCAGTTAGTTGTGACTAAAGGCTAGATCTGAATCTGTTTTACAAAAGGTGGAGAAAAACCATCAACAGGTGCTTCGTGTCAGTGAGTAAAGACTGCAGAAAACGTAAAATCATGCTGTAAACTGCACTACCATTAGCTGCCAGTATATGCCTAAAGTGTTTCTGTTCTAAATTTAATCAGATGTTTAATTGCTTGCTATTTTGTATATTATTTTCCAACATGAACTGAGACTAGACATGGATCATCACCCTACTCCAATTATCCTTCTCTGTCACACCAACCCTCTGCATGTCACTACTCCATAACTCTTCTTTGAGGTTGTTCTCTTTTCCTCCTGCCTGGAAGCTTGATATTTAGCTTTTTCCCACATCACTCCACTGCAAGTGCCCAAACCATCTCAACCTCTGGTAAATGTAAATGGACCGGTTCCTGTACAGTGGGTTTCTACTTGAGCACCTGAGCTGTCGCTCTGATGTACTTATTTCTATATTTGTCCATTCTGGTCACTCCCAATGGAAAACGTCATGTCTGCCACCTCCAGCTGAGCCTGTCTTTTTGTGAGCACATCGTCTCCAAACCATACATCACTAGCAGGCCTCAGTACCATTCTGGAAGCCTCCCTCTTTCTCCCTCGATATCTTTGTATCGTGACTCACCCCTGACACGCATTGCCATCCACTCCACCTTGCCTGCGCTGTCTGTTACTTTGGGTGGGGTGGCTGTAGCTCAGGAGGTAGAGCAGGTCACCTACTAATCGAAAGGTTGGTGGTTTGATCCCCATCTGCCCCTGCCTGGATGCCAAATACCCTTGGGCAAGATACTAACTCCAAGATGCTCTGCGATGCATCCATTGGAGTGTGAATCTGTATGAATGTTAGATAGAAAGCAGTGTTGTGAATGAGGAAGTTGTATAAAGCTCTTTGAGTACTCAGATAGCAACGTGCTATATAAGAACCAGTCCGTTTACCATTTGGATGGTTGATCCCCGGCATTCGAACTCATCCTCTTTGACTGTCTCTATTCCTTGAAGCGTCGCTGTTCCACCTGTATCCCTTTCCTCTTCTTCCCAGTGTATACCTCCACCTCATCAGGCTCTTCTCTCTTCACTGTCACTGCACATCACAAAGATCACATACAGTACTTCTCTGCCACACTTAACTTATTCATGTAGTACCACAGTTCCTCTTCTGGCAGCCTCTTATATACTTTGTTTCAGTGTACAAAGACACAGTGCAGCTACTTCTGACCGTCTCTATATTTCTCCATCAACACTCTTAAAGCAAACACCAAATCTGTAGTGCTCTTTTTCATGGTTGCCCTTATTTACTATTGCTCTGCACATCTTGATTCACTATGCCTAACCCACTTCAGACGAGGTAGATCAGACCGCAACCTGGTCCTGTTAACACTTTAGTATGTTCCCGCTGTACCAAAACTTCCTGTTGCCACCAAATTGCCACAAAAATATGAAACGATGCACATACATATATCAACAATCTTCTTTTGGTGTGTGTGTGTGTGTGTGTGTGTGTCTGAGGCCATCGCTGTGATATCTGAGACTCCATCCTCCCACCAGGAGAAGGAGGGAGTCCCAGGGGCAATTGGCAGCCAACCCCGCTAGAGGCCAGCCACCCTGGTACGAGCTAAGACCCGTGGATGGGTTGGTTTAACAACCACACCAAAACATCCAGCCACGCGCCCTGGAACCAATAGGTATCTGCATCCCAGGTAGAGGGAGCCCTTCCCTCCATTACCATGTCCCACAGCGACCAAGGCTCAGCAAGCCCCAGACCCAGGCAAGTTGCCACCAGGCTGAATAAGGAGTCCTATCGGGCTTGGTTAACCTGTGAGATTTTGGAGGCAGCCGATAGGTACCAAGAGGCCAAGCTGAACATGGCTCAGGCAGTGGCCGAAACAAAAGCTCTTGTGTGGTAGAAGTTTGAAGAAGCTATGTAAAAAGACTTTTGGACTGCCTCGAAGAGTTTCCGTCAAACTGTAAGGTGACTCAGGAGGGGGAAAGCGCTGCTGACTTCAACTGAGAATATTGTTGGGCAGTTGAAGGAATACTTTGAGGACCTCTTTAATCACATTGATACATCTTCCGTAGAGAAAGTGGAGTTCTGGATATTTTAGGGCTGTCTTGGTTGACAAGGCTCTACAGTGTTGCGTGGAGATCAGGGGCAGTACCTTTGTACTGGCAGACTGGGGAGGTGGTTTATATCTTTAAGAAGGGAGGAAGGTGTGCTCCAACTATAGGCGATCACTCCTCAGCCTCTCCTAGGAAGAACAATGCGGTTTCCATCCTGGTTGCAGAACACTGGACCAGCTCTTTTACCCTCTATAGGATACTTGATGGTGCATGGGAGTTTTACCAACAAGTCTACATGTGTTTTGTGCACTTGGAAAAAGGACTTGAAAAAAGAATATTGCAAGTGTCACTTGTAATGTACACACCGGCAGATAGAGGAAGTGGCCGACATCCAGAAATCCTACCAGTGGCTGAACAAAGCTGGACTGAAAGACAGCACAGAGGCACTAATCATGGCAGCACAAGAACAAGCTCTCAGTACAAGATCCATAGAGGCTGGGGTCTATCACACCAGGCAAGACCCCAGGTGCAGGCTGTGTAAAGATGCCCCAGAGACAATCCAGCACATAACAGCAGGGTGCAAGATGCTAGCAGGCAGGGCATACATGGAACGCCATAACCAAGTGGCCGGCATAGTGTACAGGAACATCTGTGCTGAATATGGCCTGGAGGTCCCTCGGGCCCTGTGGGACTTCCAGATTCAGACGGACAAAATGATGGTGGCTAACCAACCGGACATAGTGGTGGTAGACAAACAGAAGAAGACGGTCGTAGTGATCGATGTAGCGATACTGAATGAGATCAAGATCAGGAAGAAGGAACACAAGAAGCTGGAGAAGTACCAAGGGCTCAGAGAAGAGCTGGAGAATATGTGGAGGGAGGCAGTGACTCCCAAGCTAGGTGAGTGGGTCCAGCATGTCCCAGGAACAACATTCGAGATCTCTGTCCAGAAGAGTGAAATTCATAGGAACAGCAGGTTAGGTTACTTGCATAGTAGCATTCAAATCACACCCTATTTTTATCTCTTGCCAAGTTATAACGTATGTCTTGTTCCAGTAGCCCACTTCTCATCAGGGGTGCCTGGTTCCTCAACCTGGGCAACGTCCAAGCTGGCTTCATATTCATGTCTGTCGCTCATGTCTCAGGTAGGCTTGATTAGAATGGGGGGTCTGGTGTAGGCTCTGGCAGAGTCTAACACCAACTAACTTGGTTGTCCAACTTACTGGTGACAATACAAACCAAGCTACGATTGTATAAGGATCAAATGGTCCATAGTGACAGTCCATACACCCCATTCTAGTGAAGCACCTGCAACAGGATACCTCGAGGGAAGTGGTCATATGCCTTCTCCAAGTCAAGAAAACAAATATAGGCTGGTTGAGCAAACTTCATGCAGCCTTGAATATCCTTGAGTGGATGACGAGCTGGTCCAGTGTTCCATGACCAGGACTAAAACGGAATTGTCCCTCCTGAATCCAAGGTTGCACTAACAGGAAGCTGAGGAGTCTGATCTCCCTATAGGAGTACACCCTCCGGTCCTCCCTTCTTAAACAGGGGAACCACCAGCCCCGTCTGCCAATCCAGAGACATTGCCCCAGACCTCGACGTAGCAAATGCAGTGATCCAGGCTTAGGCCTAACTATATAATGTCATAGCAATGTATCATGACATTTGCATTTTTGTTATTCATCAAATTGTGAACTGCAGTTTGGATGAACCCCTAACTTTAGTGCAAACAAAAATATTTAGAAATGTCATGTGTCATGTGGCTGTCAGGTGGCAGAGCAGGTCAGCCACTAACCAGAAGGTCGGTGGTTCGACCCCAGGCTGCTCCAGGCTGCATGCCAAATATCCTTGGGCAAGATACTAACCCCATGTTGCTCTCCGATGCGTCCATCGCAGTGTGAATGTGTATGAATGTTAGATAGAGCACTTAAGAGCTTAGAAAAAGTGCTTGTGTGAATGGGTGAATGAATTAGTTGTATAAAGTGCTTTGAGTGATCAGACAGAGTAGAAAAGTGCTATATAAGAACCAGTCCATGTACCATTTACCATGTCTCCATCATTAACAGTAAATTCTGATTGTAATGACTTTGTAATGACTACGTCTCTTCATAGTCACCTGAAAGGTTAGCCCAGCCAGCAGCCCCCATTCAGTCCTCACTGTAGAAAACATGGAATTTGGGAACCAAATATGGGCTGATTCCTATGACACAACTTCAAATATATGATTTGATACTAGTTTATCTTTAATATGCATTTATTTATTTTATTTTATTATTTTATTTTTATTTGTTATTTTATTTATTATAACATACTACCTGTAGTGGGTAACATAAAAGGTCTACAGAAGTGGTAAGAGGACACTATATGTTTTTTTTTAGATATTTTATTCCTTTTCCTTTTTTATAAAACAAAGTTGCAAAATATGTAATGAATCTGAAAAACATGGGCATATAGCTTATGGGCAGGTTAGCTTATTCTGATCTTTCAGAGTTGTTACAGAGAACCATGTAGAAAATCATCAACTGTAAACTAGTTAAACAACAGTTTAACCGGTAATACTGGATTTGATGAGTAAGTGGTTGGATAAAATCCATTCCCCTACTGTTACCATTAGCTAAGTTGAACAGTCAGCTCAGTAAGCTATAGCGCGTGAGCTGTTTTAAAAGCAGCAGTCAATGAAGTTACCTACTCGTCTTTGCAGAGAAGAATTCAACAATTATTAAAAAAAAAGTGATATCACAACACCAAAAATACTGGCCAATTAGGATGCTGCTACAGGCATCTTTGCTTTTAGTAGCAACTTTATTGGTCAGTATTTCTCACAGAATTTTGTGGATTTCACCAACTTCAAACCAAGCGTGTCACCTGAAGCCTAACAAGATGAATTCTCCCTTGATCATGATCATCATGCTCATCAATTAAACAGCTTTTGTGTGACGCAGTGGGAAATCAGGAGCTCACTGTTGAAACTGTCATTAGATTAGAAGTAGGACATATTGGCCCCAGGTGCACTGACCTGCTTCTTTTAATAAACAAACTAGTGTCATTTAGTGTTTTACATCTTTTTAGCAGAATAAGAAAAAAGTTTGGGCAGGAATTTGGAGATTTTAAAACAAGAAAGTTTCTCTCCACAACACAGAAACAGTTAAAGGATATAAAGCAAACATGTTAAAAATACATACATAAACAGAGGTTTATATGTGCTGCATATAAACCTCTGTTTATATGCAGCACAAATTAAAAGGTTTAAGATGCTGGCACAGCATGCACTGGCAGTTCATAGTTGCAGCACAGAGCTTTGCAAAACGATTGACCAGAAACATATATATAAATTCAAATTCAAATTCAAATTTTATTTGTCACGTACACAGTCATACACAGTACGATATGTAGTGAAATGCTTGGACAACTGCTCGTGACCTAAAGAAAAAAAGGAAAAGGCTATGAATAAGATAGGAAATAAATATGAAAAATTAAAAAGGGTAAATTTAACTAGGAAGGAATAAAATATAAATTAAGGTTAAAAATGAAATAACTGTACAACACAAATTAGAATGAAGGGTAAATTTAACTGGGAAGAATAAGATAAAATATATAAATTAAAGTTGAAAATAAAATAACTGTACAACAAAATACACAATATAGAACTATATAAGAATGTATGAAGAAATCTAAATATAAATAAATATATACACAATAACAGCAGCTGTACAAGTATTAACTGGAAATGAAGAATATAGTGACCAGTGTTGTGCAAAACCAAAGTCCAGAAAGTCCAGTGTGTGTGTGTAAGAACCATATGTGTGGGTCAGTACTGTGTGGTGGTGTGATTGAGAGACCGTATCGCCTGCGGGAAGAAGCTCCTCCTCAGTCTCTCTGTGTTGGTCTTCAGGGAGCGGAATCTCTTTCCTGACCTCAACAGAGAGAACAGTCTGTTGTTGGGATGGCTGAGGTCCTTCACCATCTTCCTGGCCTTGGTCCAGCACCGCCTGCTGTAGATTGAGTGCAGGTCAGGGAGCTCGGAGCGGATGGTGCGCTCAGCTGACTGCACAACCCTCTGTAGAGCTCGTCTGTCCTGCATGGTGCTGTTCCCGAACCAGGTTAAGATGTTTCCCGTCAGGATGCTCTCTATGGTGCAGGAGTAAAAGTTCCTGAGCACCTTGGAGGGCAGTTGGAAGTCTCTCAAGCGTCTGAGGTGGTAGAGACGCTGACGGGCCTTTTTCACCACGGTGTTGATGTGACAGGACCATGACAGGTCCTGCGTGATGTGAACTCCGAGGTATTTGAAGTTGTCCACTCTCTCCACTGGGCACTCGTTGATGACGGGGGTCTGGTAGTTCCTCTCCTGCTTAGTGCTGAAGTCCACTATCAGCTCCTTTGTCTTACTGACGTTTAGAAGGAGGTTGTTCCTCTGGCACCAGTTCTCCAGATTCCTAATCTCCTTCAGGTAGGCCGTCTCGTTGTTATCAGAGATCAGGCCCACCACGACGGTGTCGTCAGCAAACTTGATGATGGTGGTGGAGCTGGTAGTGGCCACACAGTCATATGTGTACAAAGAGTACAGCAGGGGGCTCAGAACACACCCCTGGGGGGCTCCAGTGCTGAGAGTGGTGGAGGCTGAGACATGTCCGCCCATCCTTACTGCCTGTGGTCTGCCAGTTAGGAAGTTGGAGATCCACTGACACATAGATGAGCTGAGTCCCAGATGCTCCAGCTTGGTGGTGAGTGTGGAGGGAATTATGGTGTTAAATGCAGAGCTGTAGTCTATGAAGAGCATTTTAACATAATTCCCCCTTCTAGTGTCCAAGTGAGTGAGTGATGTGTGGAGGAGATGAGAGATGGCATCGTCTGTGGAACGATTTGGACGGTAAGCGAACTGTAGTGGGTCCAGTGTGTCTGGTAGTGAAGAAATGATGAAGTCTCTGACCAGGCGTTCAAAGCACTTCATCACTACTGAGGTGAGGGCTACAGGGCGATAGTCATTGAGAGAAGCAGGGTGGGGTTTCTTCGGGACAGGAACAATGATGGACTCTTTGAAGCATGTGGGGATCACCGACTGAGATAAAGAGATGTTGAATATCTCAGTGAACACAGGAGCTAGCTGGTATGCGCAGTCTCTGAGGATACGACCTGGGATGCCGTCTGGTCCTGCTGCTTTCCTGGTGTTCACTCTCTTGAAGGCTCTCCTTACTTCATGCTCGGAGATGATGAGCACGTTTCCGGTGCTGGCAGTATCTTCCTGTCTGCAGCCGTTAGCGCCGCTAACACTAGCATCATTGGAGTCCTTAGCTGCAGCCTCGAAGCGAGCATAGAAAGTGTTCAGCTCGTCTGCCAGAGTCACGGCCGCGTTCGTCATACCGGTTGTTGGTGCTTTATAGTCCGTTATTGTCCTTAGTCCCCGCCACAGGCTCCTAGAGTCACTCTGTTGGAGTTGTGACTCTAGTTTCCTCCCGTAGTGCTGCTTCGCCTCTTTCACCGCCCTCCGCACGTTATATGACGCGGCTTTGTACGGGTCCATGTCCCCCGTTGTGAGTCCCGTGTTGTAGGCAGCGGTGCGGGATCTCAGAGCGTCGCGGATGGTTTTATCCACCCACGGCTTCTGGTTGGGAAACGTTGTGATAGTCTTTGTCTCCACGGTATCATCCGCTAGTTTCCCGATGAATCCCACAACCGCTTCCGTAAACACGTTGACATCATCGTCGGAGCTGTTTCTGAACATGCCCCAGTCTGCGTCATCGAGTGCGTCCTGTAACGCGGCCACCGATTGATCCGTCCAGCGCGCGACCTTCCTCTGAACCGTCTTGTTTATGACTTTTCAGCTCAATTCAATCTAATTTTATTTATATTGCTCCAAATCACTACAATAGATGCCTCAGGGTGCTTTATATTGAAAGGTAAAGACCCTTCAATAATACAGAGAAACCCCAACAAATGAACTACCCCCTCTGAGCAAGCGCTTGTTCCTGATGGGAGAAAAAGATTCAGAAGTCATGTGAATCAAGTGACACGCAGTTGGGATTTTGGAAGACTGCACAGGAGGACACTGGGTGAAAACCCACCGCATTGCACTGCTGAATTGAATTCTCATGCAGATGGACACATTTGCTGTGCCATAAACTACGCTTCAGTATGTCTCCATAAACCCTGTGTCAGTTGTATCTGTTTGCACAAACAGAGAGCTATGCAAAAGGACACAACACAGGCTATAAATACACGTTAGGTTACTCGACTTGGATATTTGGAGGGGATATTTTTTGCAAAATAACTTTCAAGATAAATTTATGCTTCTTTTGTAACTCATCAACCAATCTCAAATCTGAAAATGACTGCAGACTGTGTGTGGAAGCGCTGATGAAGGCTCACAAAGAAGCAAAACACATAAGACAAAAGGTAAAATCAAACTGTTGCTGTTGAAACCCACCCAGCGTTTCTCCTGTCAGTGATCTGTCACTGGCTCATAACTTTCTTCAGTTTTGCCTTCTGTTCCCGAATAAGAAGGGGAAATGAATCTCAGAGTGTTAACTGAGAGCTCAGGTTTTTTCATGAATCCCATGGTGCAACACAATGCAAGTCCGTCTGCTAATCAGCTTACTATGTAAACAACTAATTAGGTGTCTGCCGGCCCCTAATGATGTGCTGACAAACACACGGAGCAAAACACTGAAACTGATAAACAGCAGGAGCTGACGATTTATTCAGAGCCTTATCTCAAAGCTGGAACAAAGGCTTGATTAGAAACAGTTGTGTAGAGGAAAGTCAACAGTTTGGTGGTCTGAAAGGAGGAAGCTGGTCTTAACCTTCTACCTCGCCTGGACAAGTGGCAAGAATGCTCCGTCTCTGTGTGGTGTTAATGGGCCACATTTGATTTTGGTCCAATGAAAAAGTTTTTAAAGAATTAAAGATTTTGGTCCTCTAATGCATCTCAGATAAACTTCAGAAAATCCTTTTCTAACAACAACAACAACAACAACAACAATAATAATAATGATAATGATGATGATGATAATAAACCAATCACATCACGAGGAAATGGCTGTGTTGACTGTAGTCACAGCAGCTGCATTCATCAGTCCATTAGCAGCCTTTAGAAACAGTGCCCACTTTAAGACTCTCTGATGTGCTGAAAGACGTGTGGTACTCCTTTTTATCGTCTTTTTGTTACCAACAGCAACCTTTTCTCTTTCTGGCCTTGCTCTTTCACTCAACATTAAATCAGACTCTGCTATTTAGAAATCGTTTGGTGCACAGTTTCCTTCATATTCTTCTCCACAGTGATAAAAGGTTAACCTGTGACATAAATCAGATATAGGTATGTCTGAATATCTTTATCACTGATCCGTTAAACATTCTTCTTCTTACATTTTTTATCCTGCTTGGTGAGCATGAGCTATAAGTACTTCTTCTCCCTAACTGTCAGTACA
The DNA here is from genome assembly GCF_041146795.1 of Maylandia zebra. Lineage (NCBI taxonomy): Eukaryota > Metazoa > Chordata > Actinopteri > Cichliformes > Cichlidae > Maylandia > Maylandia zebra. Next base: position 1,476,370 of record NC_135178.1, on the reverse strand, counting down.
TGCTGGGGTCAGAGGGCAACATCAGAAACCATCAACATACAAATGACAAATGTATTTATTTACCCTATAATCAAATGTTAGTGTGTGTGTGTCTCCATTCAGGAATTTTACATTATTGAACAGCCCCTTAAACTGGAGCTGAACGTGTGGATCAGGAAGCTGCATTTGGATTATTCAGTTTAACCTCCTAGGACCTGCGTCCACTCACATTTTGGGTTATTTAGACCAAAATACTACATTTTGCTCTACAAGGGCCTGATATCCACTAACCAGGACATTATACTGCTGCTGTTCTGTCGAAATGTAACATGAATATCCTCATATGTGGATCTAATTTTTCTCAGAAACAAAAATTAGGTAAAAAAAAAAAAATCTGGTAATTCTTAGTTTTTACACTAAGTAAAAATCAGACCAAATATCAAAGAGAAATTAAAAATGCTGCCATGGAAGAGTTTGGGTCTCAGGAGGGTAAAATAGACTGTGGTGGCATACAAAGGCCACATTACAAAACTGAGCAGTCACCTGTGTACCCTGTCTGTAAGATCGATTGCTGCAAATAATAATAATGATAATGATGATGATAATAATAATAATAAAAATAATATGAGTTATTATTAATATTGTTATAATAATAATAATAATAATAATAATAATAATAATAATAATAATAATAATAATAACAGTATTTAATTGCTCAAAGTACCTCTAACACTTAAAAGGTTTGTTGGCTGCACCGCCACATTAAGTACTCAGCACCAGCTTGCTCTCCAGAATAAGCAGAACCGCATCACTGCTGATTCTTCCTCTTATACAAATTGAAGGTCAGAATGAAACTTCTAGGGAGGATGTATCACTTTTGAAGGAGTGTAACTGAAAGCATGAGGCGAGTAAACTTAAATCAGATATTCTTATGGTGTTGTAGATTTATCATTCTTAAAATTAAACGCTTTATCTACTAAACAGAAGTGTTTGTTTTCCTTCTCTTTTGGAAGCTGAATTCAGACACAGATAATAATAAATAATGCTTCTGTGCTAAAACAAAAGTTTTGTAAATGTAAAATCTTTGAACTCTTAACCTTTTTTAAAAGTGAGACAAAATACACAAAATATTTTAAAAATTTTACACTGTTGTAGAGCTGGTGCAACATTTTGCACTTTGAGGCTTCTCAGGGTCAAATCTGACGCTTAACTGTTCAGAAGGAATTTTGATCCAGCGATGAATCAAATCAGAGAAAATGGTCTCAGGGAATCTTGGAAATGTGAAACTATATATGTAGTGTCCTCAATGGGTGGTAGTTGAAGAGGGGCAGGTACCTGCTGGTCTTTGAAAATAATGAAAAAGTAAAACAGTGTAAGAGTGAACATATATGTGCACATAAGGATCAGAGATCAGAGAGAGGTCAGAGGGCGACTTAGGTGCATTTGGGATCACTGGTAATGAGTCTTTCATATACCTGTGGAGGACTTTGGCCCACTCTTTTATGAATTTTTTCATTAGTCACACTGAAGGCTTTTCAAGCAAGAATACCCTGTTTAAGCCTATGCAAAAGCATGTTAATTGGATTTAAGTCCCAAAATGACTAGACCACTCCAAAACCTTGTAACGGGAATGATGGACCTGACCACATAGTTCGTCCTCTGTACCTGAATGCAGCTTTCCAACTACACCCACACACAACAACAACACCTCAGGTCGCGGTACACTCTTTTAAACAGGAGGGGCGTGATGAGCTGATGGAGCTCCGGTGTGGCTAGGTGTCCCCTGCAGTCGCGCCCAAGCCACACCCCGCCACATACCCCCATAGCCCGACCTGGGCCGCAGTTCGAGCTGAGTGGGTCCCCTGATGTGTGCTGAGCTGATGGAGCTGGGACAGAGTGGACACACCCGGGGGCACAGCTGAACAGAATCTACCTGAGAAAACAGCGGAGCAAAACTGAACATCCCTCACACACACACACACACACACAACCCCATTCAGCTATCTTAGTGAGGACCTTCATTGACATGATGGTTTCCCTTGCACCATAGGGAGGAGTCAAAAAGCCTATAAAAGGAGGGGCAGAGAGAAGTCTCCTTTATTTGAATTCGGCCTCTGATGCATGAGCACAGCCTGAAGGCACAACACTGCCGAAAGCTAGCGCCAGCCATGCATCACCAATAAAAATGTTTTGTTTGTTGTTTTAGTTTGTTATTTTCGGGAGAGGGTTATTTGCTGTTTTTTCATTTTCTTGTTTATTTACGGCCTAAAAAAAATAATTTAAAACCTAAAATTTGGAATTCATGAAAAACAACACGGAGACTAAAATTCATTGGAAAAATACAAACTTTATTAAAAGCACAATTAAAAAAAACTGAGTGAAATAGCAGTGAGTTTGACAAGTGTTAAATGGGCTGGTTCTTATAGAAGCTCAGAGCCTCATCCACAAACACTTTTTCTTTGCTCTTTCTGTCTAACATCCACACTCTGATGGATGCATCAGAGAGCAACATGGACTTAGTATCTTGCCCAAGGACATTTGGCATGCAGACTGGAGCCGACGGGGATCAAACCACCAACCTTTCCATCCCTGTGGATACATCACTATCTGTATGGAGAGGTGGCAGATTAGTTTACACTCTGACAACTTTCCCCCTTCCAGTTGTAGCTCACATGTCCAGTCCAGTGAGGTGACTGGCCTCTGTTAGGTCTTGGTAGGTGCCTGGGGCTCTGGTGGAGGTGGGAGCGCTGGTGTGCACTGTGGACAATTAGGTTCTCTGAGCTTGTGTGTCCGTCTCTGGTTGTTTGGGTGTCCTGACCCCTGCCTGTTGTGTCCTCTGTCTTCTCCAGAAGCAGAGAGATGGTTGGAATGTCGGTGAAAAAGGGGGTGGGGCACTAACCATTAATCAGAGTAATACGAAGGGAGTGGTTTGTCAGCCTGTATCACAACCTCCCGAGCTACAGCCACGCCACTCATGACATGTTTTAAAACTTTAACACGTTAAACGGTACAGTTCTTTCAAGGAAGTGTTTTTAAAAGAGAAATTAGAGATAATTCATTTATTAATGCATTTAAAAAAAGCATTTATAATGAATCTTTTTTTCAGTTCATGTAAGGCTAGCTTAGCCACTGACCTAAGTGGGCAGGGAGCGTTCCCGAGGCCTACAGCAGGACAGCTCCCTGCTCCTGCAAACTGTCAGCCACACCACAGGTGTTGATTTATACCATTAATAATTCACAAAGTTGCTTGCTCTCTTCTGTGTCGTCCAGATGCCTCTCTGTTCTGCCAGAACATGTCAGCTGCACACTGAACTGGGCATGTCACAGATGCAGAAAAAAGACATAAATATTTCAGAAAATATAGAGCAGAAACAGCCAGTCAGACAGGCTGCACATGTGAGAGGACTGCTGTGTTTTAGTGGCCATCTTCTCTTTTTTCTAAAGGTGAGAGAGAGAGCCGGGGAGATGTGCCATCCAGACAGGAAAGCAGAGTATCTCCCTGTTCCTCTGATTGCTGCTCTCTAATGAGCATGGCGGTGAATCTTTTCAGAGCAAATTGTTGAAGACATCTGGCCAAGCTTTCTCTCTGATGCAGCCGAAATGTCCCTCTAGATGGCGTTGGCATGGCAACCTCTAACTGCTATTCAGCAGCGATGTGGGTTGAAAGGTTTAGGGTCCATAGTTGAAAATCCATTTGGGCCTCTAGCACTCCACTCCCCAAGCTGGAGGTGCAATAAATACTCCCTTGCCCAAGGAAAAATAGATTCTCTTTATGAATTGATGGCACTCATGGCACCAACATGTCTTTGTTGTTTGCCTTTGTTATACAGGCCTTATTAGTGGTAATACAATGGATTGGTTTGGCAATGGTAGTGTCTTGAAAATTCTTGCCTTAATGGAAAAGTTAAGACCCATTTTGTCATGTTCTTACATAACCTCCCGTGTGGATCACTCTTGTGAAAATCCGAATATACCAAAAAATTGCAATAAATTGCATAGTGCTCTACAACACCACACCCAAGTAGCTCGAGAGGCAAAAGCACTGCAATGGAAGACTACCTGTATGGGAGAAGTGATGGTGTGTAATGGGGGGTGGAGTGGGGGTTTGGTCTGTCCCCACAACAACACTTAATGACCCCCGTACTTCAGCTGAGATGAGATACTCCATCCACAGAATTATCTGAAGGGCAGCGTGTTGGAGAAAATTATCTCATCCTCAGAGACAAAATTGCAGCCAACTTATCATGACAATTAGCATACTTTGGTCCTTTGACTCGTTTAAGTAGGGTAACCGAACCGAGCAGCCGCAGCGGTGTTCAGAATTAGTGTTCAGCCCACTCGCGTCCTTCATTAGTGTTAGAGCATTTGGATTTCACTGCTGCTGCGTGGCACACAGTGCTAAGATCACTGCACATGTGAACCCGACTGAAGTCTCTCCTGTAGTCTCACCAGAAACACTAAAACCAGCCCTAAGCTCCCTTTGTCAGAAGAGATGGTTCCCCCACCGATCACAAAGCCCACAGTGAATATTCAGCTATGTGGAAAAAGACGAGAGAAACATGTTACAGGTTGGATAGATCTCTCTCTTAATCATTAATGTCAGACATTTAAATGTTCCTGAAACGCGTACACTGGTCCAGTGTCACGTTCCTGTGCACACTTTATAGATGAATATATTTAACAGATGTGCGTGTTTTTATTTCAAATCCCGTCTCTTTGCATCTTCAGTGCAGCTGCCAGAGACTCTCCCTCATTCGCCTCTCAAATGTATGATTATTCTCTCAGGATTCAACCTTGACATGAGTTATTCACAGCTCAAGAGTTACAAATGTGCTGATGGCATATGCATTGCTAGCTCATGTGACCATCAATTGCATTTTCCCCTGACCTAATTGCCTTACATTTCTCCGTATTCAATACAAATTCTCTTTGCTGTCAAATGACAACCATTGTCTCGCCACGGCACAGACATGAAGATTGGTTCAACTTTCTGCTCATTATTATGTCGCTTTGTCTGACTATGCATCACAGAAACACACACACACACACACACACACACACACACACACACACAGAGGTGTATTGTCAGATATAGTCACAGTTAAACTCGCTGGGCCAGATGCATAAAATTCCACATAAATTTATGACTGAAACCGTCCGAACAGTCAGAAGGAAAAACTCCTGAAGGGAAACATAATGGAAGCTATGAGCTCTGTGAGCAAAGTAAGAATGACAACAGCTGCTTTTTGTTGGTACCAGGTGTACGCATGCTTAGCACAAGGTGTGAATTGATTGGCTCAAGGTTGCTTTTGGTGCCAGCCTCTAGTGGCCACTTCAGGAACTGCATTAGCTTTATGTTTACCTCTAAAAGTTGCTGCTGAATGGAAACCTCTCCTCGTAAGATAGCACATACAAAATACTGTGTTCTCAAATAACCCAATTCTATTATCATCTAGGGCACCATGTGGACCAAACGTACATGCCAAGACATCTACAGAGCTGTAGTGTTGGTGGATGGTAATGTATCATTTGATACAGCTGATCAGAGTGTGTATATACACCTGAACTTGTAACTGTGCCAGATAAATAGACGGCTCATCTCTAGCATGTATATCATGTGCATACACCCAGAATGTTTAACATAGTGTAAGTTCAATTTATTTATATCGAGCCAAATAACAACAGCAACTGCCTCAGGGTGCTTTACATTGTGAGGTAATACAGTGTCATTCATTATTATTCATCATTCTTTCTGTAGTACGGCGTACCTACAGTTTGCATTCAGTTAAGAACATGAATGTAGTGGTTTGCAAAACCACAACTTAAAGTGGTTTTCACTAATGAACAAAAGAAAAGATTTGTTACTTTATTCTTTGCTCTTTCCTGAGATTTATCTGGTTTCTAACTATATAAACAGTAAATCAGCTGAGACACACTGTGTCCCATCTTCATATTTCTGTTTGCCTTTCTCACTTTCTCTGTCATTCTTTTTGCTCTAATATACTTTAATAATAATAAAAAAGCACATTTTACCTTTTACTTGAATGTGATTTTGTACTTTCATTATCATATATTTTATGTAACTGGAATAATTTTTTTCACAAGCCTGAATTTTCACGAACAAATAAATAAATGTCCTTACGCTTATAATAACGTGATATGAGACAACATATTAAACATGAATATGATTGGGCGATATCAGCTGTGTACGTTGATATCCAGCTCCGTGTCATTTCAGCTGATTATGGTATAATTGTATAAATAACACAACACAGCAGAAATATTTTCTGTGGTACAGAAGACAGATTGAAAGGAAGTATCAGGGTTTTGGATGTGTACTCCCCGTATTTCCATCATTTTCACTGCATTTGTAGGTCAGTTGCTATGGCAACTGGAGCAGAGGAAGACTAGTGTTTAATTGATCCACTAATGCATTTAGCTGCACACTCACCACTAAGTTGCCTTTGTTTCCAGGTCACATTTTAGGGACAGACATTTACATAAAAGCATTTTCTGTTGCCAGAACCAATGATTATCAGCAGTTTCTACTTTTTGTCTATTGGCAACAAATGTGGTGTAAACACTGACTATTAAAAGCTTCAATATTGCCTCATCAGGGAATTATTATAATACTAATGCTGGTGAGGAACATAATAAGTTTGGCAGGAGCTTTTCTCCAAACACTGTGTAATATGGGAAATGCTAATAAGTAGTTGCATTACAAACAAAAGCAAACCCCAGGACTCAGTCACCATTAAACCACTATATATCCATTATGTTCTTTTTAACACATTAGCTGTAGCGCACAAAATAAAACATATGAATAATAAATCATTCAAATAAATAAACACACAAACCACGGGAGCTGAAAAATGTTTGGTGTAAAAATATCCTCCTGATATTTTTTTACAGTATTTCTACCAAAGTTCTGTTAATATGAAAACATCAACAAAGGCACTGAAAACAGAGTCTACAAAGACAAACAACGACCTCTGTTTAGAAGATGAAAGAGTTGGTTAGACTCTAAAAAAGGCCTGCGTCACCTGTAAAATTATTATCATTACCTTAGTTTAACCAGGAAGCTGCACAGAGATCAGCTCTGCTCTGGGAGGGAGGCCTGGCCAACACCAAAATCACATCTTTGTGGTATTTTGTGGGAGCATTGCAATTTCACATTCCTGTGTATGACTGTAGATATGGTCTTTGACGATAAAGCTGACTTCACACATCTACAGCATCACAAACACAAAACACATGGTTGCCGTTTCTTTAAAGGATGTCTATATAAGCAGATACTCTCATGTGAGCAAACCTGGTTAGACCCATGAACTAATCTCTGCTACCGTCGTTGTTATTGTTTCTTATCAGGATGTCCTGATGGCTCTGTGGAAAGCTTTCAGATCAGCTGGACTCCTCAGTGGACTGAGAGGAACAGAAGAAAAGAGAACAGGACATTCTTTCTGTAATACAGAGGTCACGACCTCACAGGGTGCTGTCAGCTCGCTGCCACGCTGAACAGCAAAGGCTGAATGATTTTAAAGAAAATGTTAGTAAATATTAAAACGATTGATTGTTTTGATGCAAACAAACTCTGTATTTTTAAACACCTATTAGCCACGAATACAAACAGTTTCTAATGAACACCTGAGTGAAGTTCTTCTGTAGGTTTAGTCTCATTGTCTTTATATGAAACACTCCTTCGTGTCGATGTCACACATTAGTTCAGCCTCAGAGGATTATTTCACTCTCTTTGCTGCTTTGACCCAGGACAAAACGGACGTGTGACTATAAACAAACAAACAACAACTACTGTGTTATATTCTGTTTGAATGTATGACAAATATGTTTCTATAGCTCAGGCTAAAAATGGGGATGGACATAAAATATCATTTGCTGCTTATACTGAGAAAAAATGTGAACATTTGGAGAAGTTTCCAGGAAAGCTGACGGTAAAGCAGTAAATCACCAGGTGAGGTAACACGCCACGGTTGTATTTGCCCCATGTCACTCGTAGCCAAAGGGGAGAGAGAGAGTGTGTGTGTGTGTGTGTGTGTGTGTGTGTGTGTGTGTGTGTGTGTGTGTGTGTGTCTGTGTGTGTGTGTGTGTGTGTGTGTGTGTGTGTCTGTGACCAAATCTCTGCAGCCACGGCTGCAATTGGGAGAAAATTGGCAGCATCACACAGACAGACCTGTGAAAAGCAGGAAAGTGCAGGACCGAGTAAGTTCCCACAAAAACAGGAGACACGAGTCGGGTAAAAGTGCGACGCTTTACACGTCTGCAGTAGATTCCAGTGTATACAGTGAGACATGAAGGGCAATTATTAATTATCCCAGACAGTAATGCTGAAATAGATAATTATGTGACAAACATGACATCTTCAGTCTTGCTTCTAAGTGATGAATGTCATGAGGAGACTGCAATTATGTCATCTCATTCAAGTGGGAGCATGGTAATTGGAGAATTAAAAGCACTTCAGCTAATTTTAGCTTATTCCTTAGAGTCTACTCTTAAAGGTAGGCTTGTAATCACTGCAGCACCCAGAAAAACACACAGCTGTACATGTTTAGGTGACAAAAAATCAGGCGCTTTGCTTTCCACAGGAAGGAGCCACCAGAGACGGAGTAGTGACAGTAATGATTCAGGGTTAGGATGTAAATGAGCCCGTCTTAAAGGATTTAATAAGCACAGATAAAGTCATTTAACTACATGTGTGTGTGTGTGTGCGTGAATCACTGCACAAACAGTGCCATGAATACACTCACCTGCCAGTTTTACATGTTTATTTCCTAGAAACTCCTGGTTCCCATCATGTATACATCCTGCACCTTACAGCTTACTTACTACAAGGTGGTGCACCTGTGCTGCACACCATCACATCAAACCAGTGTGCAGTGAGGCTCCAACATTTCAGCTGCATTTGTAGCACTGTGTACAACTTCAGTCATCGTGCTCATTTTTCATAAGAGCTTTCTATCAGTGCATCTGTGGAACGTAACTATTGCCTCATTTAAGTCATTATGTAAACAGTAACCTAATAATAAAAATAATACCTAATATAAGTCATTAAAGACCTTTCAATATATATGTGTCGTTTACTTTGCATAATATTAAATAATTAAAAGGATAATTTTGTACTAATCTGTGCAACACTGAGAAGCAAACAAAAAGAAGAGCAGAGACACATTTTTACTGACTTGGATCTTTGGGGTTGAAACATTAGAATAGTGGTGACCAAGAGTTGAACTTGGGCACTTCACACCGTTTATTAGGTGCAATTACATCCCAGCAGCAACCAATGGTTTAGCTGTTCATATGTTCTGTAAGTGTGTCTGCTGGGCAATTAGTCTATCTATCTATCTATCTATCTATCTATCTATCTATCTATCTATCTATCTATCTATCTATCTATCTATCTATCTATCTATCTATCTATCTATCTATCTATCTATCTATCTATCTATCTATCTATCTATCTATCTATCTATCTATCTATCTATCTATAGATATAGATATAGATAGATTTACACACACGTACACGCACACACACCAATGGGAAGAGCATTTTAACCGCACTGGCATTAAAGGAAAAGATGGAATTGATTGGGCATTGAGGTCCGAGTGACACTGGAGGGTATCTGTGATGGCTGATTCCCACTGCCATTTTAACATGCTGCACAGTCTGCCACGAGCTGGGGCTGCTATTGAGTGTCTTCAGGATCCTGATTTAACTGGACATGCGGCCTTTTTCCATTTTGCTTCATTTCTTTCTTCTTTCTTTTGGTTTCCAGAGGCACATGGGATGCCCTTGGCTGAAGGGTCCCAGGCTGATTGCTGGTTACTGGGGTTTGATTGGTGCTGCTTCACTCCCCACAATGGCACTAAATTCGTGGGACGGCACGTAACTGAGAGGGATTGACCATATTGTCCAGAAGACAGTAACCAAAGCAATAGATGAATGAGGGTTTGTGATTTGTAGTTAGCAGAGAACACGTCATGATTGTAGCAGCGAGTTCTCATGTTCCCAGAAAATAAGTGTTTTTTTAATGTTTTTATCTCGGATGTTCCTTTGCCATCACTCGGGCTGGCTCTTATTCTTGCTGTTCCACTCCTCTGTGTTCCTTCTCAATCTTTATGTTATTTCAGTTTGACAAAGTTTGATTATTTGTCTCATTAAAAACATGGAATAATGGGAATCTTTAAAGTTTCCTGTCACGTTGCCTGTTATAATATTCTTTGGTAAAGGTTGTTTTTGTTTAGATTATGGAAAATTCTGCACTGTACTTTTAAAAAAGTGTTTCTTTTTCTAATCACATATTGATTAAAGCACATTAGATCCATGTAACACTGCATGGATCTAATGTGGCTGCTCATAAAAGCTGTGTGTCCAACTCTAAACTTACTGTTTACACAGAAGCTGCTGCACCATCCGGCCGAGGCCTTCCTGTGTGCAGTTTGCATGTTCTCCTGTATTTGCATGCTCCAGGTACGCTGGCTTCCAGGTGTACCCTGCCTCTCACCCCAGCCTGTGACCCTGATACAGATAAGCAGAAGGCGATGGATATATATCTGACTGCATTACATCTTTAAGACTTTCAGAACAAGAACTGGGTGTTGAATTGCTGTTTGCTACTGAAATGAGCTCAGACCTTTGCATGATAACACTTCATATATCAACACTGATATTTGTGTCCACTCTTGAAGTATCATTTAAACACAGAAACATTCATTTATCAATAATTTATGAATGCACACATATGTGTTTTTTCTTGATAAAAGGTGCTTTTGTTTCTCCGCCCCTGAGCCTGGTTCTCATGGATCCCTGTTAAAAGGAGTTTTTCCTCCCACTGTCACCGAATGCTCTGATTTTTGGATTGTCTCTGTGATCGTGGGGTCTTTACCTTAAAGTGTGCTGAGGCGACTGCTGTTGTGATTTGGTCCTATGTAAATAAAATCAGACTGAACAAAATGAATTCTCCCACCATCTCAGATTTCATCATTTTAATTTTCAGAGTTTTTCTCCTGCTTAAAGTTGTATTTATAAATGTTAACATTTAGGTTTTTGTTTGGAGGAGAAAATTGAAAAGATGTGATTTAAATATTGTTGTGAAAACATTTATTACTTTTAAAACAATTTTAACAAACCAAGCAAAAAATGAAAGAATAGAGGGAATAAGGCATTCAGACGGACATGGATCAAAATGTGTTTTCTCCTTAACCAGGCACGCTCTGCATGTTCACAGCAGTGTCTCCATCATAATGCGTCTTTACTTTCTGTACGCACATCCCTGGATATGTAGTCAAAGAAAAAACTTTAGCATGGAGGATGCAAATCTTTGCAGCTATCTTTCAATCAGGCGATGGGTTAGTGCTCTTGGGATGACATTGAACGAACATTTCCTTGCTGCCCTGCCTTTCCTATTTCTCCAATGTTCGGGAGAAAAATGGAGTTAATTAATTGGCTGGGAAAACATGGGGATAAAATGTGACACGCAATACCACGCGCAATTTATCTCCCCTCTACAGCTGCTTGTGAGGGCGTCTTTGAATGAAGAGCACGTCATTCTCCGCTGTGGTCGCTACAACATCGCTCCGGCTGGGCCGGCGCCCTGAGACACAATCGCTTTAATTAGAACATCTTCATTTAAAAGGACGTAAAGCTACATGTGTGTTATGCAGAATATAGGGAAAGTGTTTTTCTTTCCCGCTTGCTCATTTTGATCGGTGCTGGTGTCACTCTTCGTACAGGCCAGTCATTGCAGTATTTGGCAGTTTATGTCTGTTGGATTAAACAGAAATTTGATTTGCATGTGACATCGGGGGTTTAGTGCTTCAAACTGTAGCTTCCTGGATTTAGCATGTAGACAGGCCTATCCGTATGAATGCGGCTGCTCTGAGAGGTTCAAACCACTGCTTTGTGTTGGGGCAAGAGGTTATGTAGAGACTGGAGCCAGCCCTCTCCTCATCTCAACACTTACCTCCCTCTTTTGTACTCTAGAATTGATGCACTCAATAGTACAGTAGGCTTTCTTTTAATCTTGCTGAATTGATGCCACTGCTTTTTGTCTGCTTCAGCTCTGAGTTCAGAATAGATGTTCTCAACAGTGGGTGCTCTTTTGATATCATCACTGAATCTTCCACCCCCCCCAGTTTTTGAAAAACACATGTGCAACCAACAAGATGTATAACCTTAAAATGTTCTATTCCTCGTAGCACAATAATCATGTTGCGCTTCTTGAAAGAGTCCTTTCTTCACGGAGAGTTCGCTGAATCAGGGAAACATTATCTCATTTTCTCTCAATCAATTCTCCCCCAAAGTAAGAGTTTCACTTCAAATGCATTTTGTGCCTCAGATATTATTTCATGTTTCAAATGAATAAATAATTTCATTAGATGTATGTCACCTGTACCACCAACAATCATTCTCTCAAATTTGAGACTAAAGAAAGGGATTTTCGAAGGAAAAGCCTGGAAGACGTGGATTTGAAAATCAACATTTTTGGTTAGCATTGCTGTGGCCACTTCACTAAAGCCACGGCAACCACACACATGCTCTGTGCCATCTACTGTACAGGAGGTAGATTTACAAAGATAAACCCCAGTCAAAAAGGAGATAGCAGGATAAAAATGAAAGCCTACCATACATCACAACCAGAGCAGAAGATGTTGACGGGCACTGCAGGAGTCAGAAAAGCCGAGACTTACACTGTTGAAGCTACACTGGGGGAATATCCCACTCACCCTGAGGTAGACATTTGCTGCTGTCCTGGCCTGTACTGGCTGAAAAACACTAGAAAGGGTTTAGTGTGTTCACAGAGTCTTAGTCCCGGTGTACTGAAACGTGTCGGAGGTTTTAGGTTAAACTTTGCTGGTGCTGGTTTAGCTCACTGGGATGAGCAGGGGGCCATATGCTGTATGGCTGAGACCACATGTCTTTATTACTTGACATTTTCTTTAATAGTTGATTATTAATAAATAGTTGCATCAAAACTACTCCAAGCATTTCCAGGTATTAAGGCGCAATAATAAACTCAATATTTACACTGTTACCTTCAAAGAAAGGAAATTACCTAGTAAAATATCTGCATTAGTAACATTTCACCATTATGATATGGTAATATCCAAGGCATTAGCTAATATTACCTTATTATTATGGGGTTACTATCACTATACAGTCAGTGCATAAACTAAAAGGCTGTTGTAATTTTATTCCTAGCTAATTTTGAAAATGTTACAAATACAATTTATTATTATACTGTTCCTGTTTCCACATGATTACCCACAGTGTCTGGCCTCTTAATGCCTTATTATATAACTTTCAGTATTAGGAGCTAAAAGATGTTCATCAAAGCTATTACTGAGTTATTTCTTGGGTAATAACTTCCTATTTCTGTATTAGTACCTTCTTGTTTCCAACTATTACCATATTGAGTTGTAACTAAGGTTTCAAATGCAGTAACCCAAATCCATCTATTAACTTATACTAAAGTTTGTCTTATCTTTTCTAATTTTGATGGAAACTAATGCCTGTGAAATATTTTAATTTTTGTAGCATTTGTATTACAGCTCGGTAATAAAGTGCTAACAAAGGGTAACAAGGCAGAAACACAAGCGTAATAATCTTATTCTTATTTAGCAAAGTAATAACCACTTAAGTAATATAGTGATAGCGACAGTGGTTCCAGTGCAGTAATATTACACTGAAACCTATGTAACTGGATTATAAGGACCCAACAACTGGGTGTAATAATGTGGAAATACAGCTCAGTAATAAAGTGGTAATAATAACAAGACAGAAACAAGAATTAATTAATGGTAATTTCCAAGTTATTACCACTTAATTCCCTGTGGTCATTTCTAGATAATAAGCAGGAAACAGAGCTGCAAAATTACCTGTTTCTATTTATTAACATATGAATAACCATGTTTATAACTTATTAAAACACACAAAATATTACCGGGAAACACCTGCGACAGTGTCTGTGCAATAAGCAGGAGTACCATGGTGCTGTGCCACACTGATCATTGACTGACCCTGGCCAGCCATAGATCCAGCCTCTCCTGCAGCAAGTAGCACCAAGCCGCCTGCTTGCATCCTGGAAAATTCAAAGTTTTGAAAGAAAAACAACGTTAAAGCAGTTTCACAGATACAGACGGTTCTATTTCAAAATGAATATAAAATGTGTCCTTATGATTTGTGTATAAAGTTAAATAATTCATTCATCTTTTTCATCACATTGGAATATTTGATGTCTGTCTGATATAACAAAATAAAAATTCCCCACTCGCCCCTGCGGGCGGTCTAGCCTCCAAGCTCGGGTCCTCTACCAGAGGCCTGGGAGGGTCCTGAGGGTCCTGCAGTATCTTAGCTGTTCCCAGGACCGCGCTCTTCTGGACAGAGATCTCCGATGTTGCTCCTGGGATCTGCTGGAGCCACTCGCACTGGAATCACATGGATCTGTCAGGCCCACCAACAACAAGAGGAGCCATAGTAAGTGGTCAGTGCTGAAGGCCTGGGGGTCCAGTCACACCTGCTCAAACTAGCTTTAAGGACCATAATTAAAATGATCTAACCCGTTTGAATAAACAATAATGTAGCATAATTTCTACCATTTACCATAACATTAAGGTTAAACTACAAACTGCTGGCAAATAGACAAACAGGCTTTTAGGAGGACAAAGATAGTGAAAGTGTGCAGAGAAGCATATATATCTAAGCATGTCTGAAATCACCCACTGAGCTGTAGAATCAATACATGTGTTTTAAGCCCCACACCTTATCTTAAGACTTTAACATTAACCTTCCATTAACCATTACACAGGCACTTAATTCCACTGCAATCGATAATGTTAATTCAGAAAAGCTTTTGCTTCACTTTTAGAGACATGTGTATTCATATTATGGAAAAGTGACAATCTTCGGACGGAGCTATTAGAGGCCAAAAATGCTAATAGAGCCTGAAATATGTCACAAAGACATGAGTTATGACACCAAATGTGTTTCTTCGTGCTAATATAAAAGGTCAGTGGCTTTTAGGGCAGTGATACCAAAATGATGGGGATACCCTCTGTCTTGCTTTAACCTCCCACTCTAATTTTGCCCAGTGGAATACAATAAATGGTGTGTATAATTGAACATTACTTCCCTGATGATTTCTGGTGTGCCTGGCATGGATATTCCCAGGTCAACACTTATGTCACTGTAAGGGAAAAATGGGACTAATTTTGCTCTTTGATCTCTTTTAAATGATAAGAGAGGCAAAGAATCATTATCAGTCTTTGAGGAAAGGAACTCGGAGGAAGTGACTTCAATGAATCATTTCTAACTCAGCCAAAGTGCATAAGAGCGTATGCTGCGTGATGCATGCAAGGCAGAACAGGAGACGCAGATTACTGACGTGGACACTGCAGGTTTTGTATCTTTTAATTCATTTCAGTTTTATTTATAAAATCACAACAACAGCCTCCTCAAAGTGCTTTATACTGTAAGGTAGACACTACAATAGTACAATAATTAGAACAAGGATAACTGCTTTACATTAAATTCACGTGTACTGTGTGTGATTTAGTTACTGACACACTGGCGTCTGTGGTTTTGGGTTATTTTGCGTGTGCCATTTGGATCTTTAGCTGTCAGAGTTGTTGTCTGAAGGCCAACGGATTTACTTTACCAGGTGGATCATCACTGCTGGGTCTGGAGATGGTTTTTAAGGTACGGTTTAACTTATTATTGTAGTCTTTACCTTACAATAGAAAACGGCTTTAGGCAGCTGTTTTTGTGACATGGTGCTATATAAATTAAATTGAATCAGTGTGTCCTGGTTCCTCAACATGTGGGCGTTTTTTATATCCGGGTGACGTCCATCCGATATAGCTTCAGTTTTCTATCTCACATATGGCGGACCGGCGTGGGTAGCATTGGTGGCCTAGTCTGGGGAGCCTTACTACTTACACATGCCCAGGCTGGAAGCTGAACCCTCTCACATTTGATTATGTACCATTTCATTGTATTCACCTAACACAACAACAACAACGTCATTCTGGAATTTCATACAAAGATGCAAAACAGATTTAGACAAAATAACACGCAGGTTAGTTAAAGGAAATATAAGAGATGCAGCGATGAATTGCTCCCAGATTTACTGTCCTATGAGCTGAACCCTGCCCTGCGATCACTCTGTGGAATATTAATGAGTGAAATCTTCCCCCGTCAGTAAAGCACAAAGCCATCAGCTGACCCTGAGTGTGACGTTCTCTTTTCTGCATCTGTTTACAGACCAGATGTTTATCCCTCTATAATTTGTGGAATAAAGATGTTTAGCTTGTAGCTCTCATCCATCCTCTTTTTAATCAAGCTAATGGAGACAGCATAGACTGTATTGATCCTTCTCACTGTGGTTTTCACCATGAATCAGCCACTCCAAGCAGAGCAGCCATCCAGCATTTCTTATACCCCTCTCCCCCGTCCCTCCCCCATCATTTTGTGATGTTTGAATAAGCACAAAGAGGCACATCTCTGCTCCCCAACTTCACAAATCTCACACCCTGCTTGACTGATGTGTAACCTCTGAGTGGCTGAGCTCTTGACCTGTAAGGAGAGGCTAATGTCTGCCCCCTGCTAATCTGGTTGGTTCGGCTGCCTGCCGCAGCGAGGGCAGCAGGCCAATTCAAAACTCCAGTAACAAATCAGATGGCACCCAGCCAAGTGTCATAAGAAACAGACAGGTAATGACAATTCACTTACCCCCTGTGCAAGAATCACTTCTCCCACAATGTACCTGTCACAGAGCTCTCGGTAAGCTGAAGCTATTTCTTCCTACTGTCTGACACGGTAATTGCATGTTAATTTTTTTGCACACAGCTTTTGGGAGGAACTGTGATGAATCATACGAATCATGCTGGTAAACTTTTTTCTCCCAGTGAAACTGGATCCCACCATGGCAAAAATAAATGCAGTCATCCAGATATATGAATGACACCAAGGAAGAAGGCTGTGCACCGCATTCAATTAACTTTCTGCCATATGTTGCAGTACTGGACATGCTTTCAACAGGAAAAGGTGCTGCAGGCTGCAGGACACTTGATGTTATTTTAGATCATGTGCAAAAGCCTTGAGCTTCCCGCATACGTTACTAAGAAAGTGAAAAATGTACAGAACATTTATCAAAACATGTCCAAACATACGAGGCACAAATAAAATAATGTAAAGCTCTCCTTATATCTATCTATCTGTCACACACACACACACACACACACACACACACACACACACACACACACACACACACACACACTCACTTTTTGCTCTGAATGTCTTTTTGAAACATGTATCGCTCATTCTTGTCTCGTGTCTCACAACATACACAAAAACGAGTAGCAGCCGAATGACTGATCAAACAAAAAATACTGTGAACTCCCAAAATCGACGTTATGATTTCCTGTCCCGTTAAAGGCACTGAAAGCAGCATGTTAGTGCTAACAGGCATGTCTCTCCAGCTGATCCAGAATCAGTTGCTACAGATGATGTCGCTCCTCTGTGGAGGCCCACAGGCTCAGGTGATGTGCACAAACTAAACGTTGTTGGAAACGTTTGCAGATCGTAGCTGCAATAACATACATACATGTAGTCAAGTAAAGCTCTATAATTTATTATAACTTTGTTTATATTCATTTGAAATTTCAGACTAACTGAGTAACCCTAACCTAAGCCCCGCCCCCATCCACAATCACATGAGGCACAAAGCCTGCTGCCATGTTTGTTTTATAGGTAGCTCCTTTGTGTTGTTTGGACTGTGGAAGTCTGTTGCCGGTTCACATAAGTAGGTCAGAAGCACAGTATTGCTGGCGTCTGTCCACGCTGACCCACAGAGAGATGAGTCTTTCACTTCTCTGACAAAAGTGTTGAAACTCTTTATTTTGGCCTGAAATTTGATCCGAGGGAAGAGAGACGGCTCTCTGTAAGTGTCTGAGGAACACAGAGACGGTAGGATGGCTTCGCCGCTCAGGCTGCATGACACATCCAGCCTGCACAGCACACACGACCACTGTGAAGCAACATGTCCTCTGATCAGATACACTGGGGGTGACATCTTGGCCCTCCCTGTGATCCAAGTGTTGTATTCAGGCAATAATAGTGAGTGAGCGGCACTAACATTAATTTGGTCCAATAAAAAACAGAAACAGGATTTTAGTTTATAATTTACAGTTCATCTCATGTTTTCCTTATTGGTGCAAGTAAAACCACTGAGCAGTCTTTCTGTTCACGTCCTCCATCGTCTCAGCGGGACAACGCCGCGACTCGCCCCAGCACTGCCAGGCTTCTCCTGCATATAACATGTGTCATTTTCCTGGGAGATGTTCAGTTACTGCTCTGTGAAAACAGCCATTCTCTGTTCCGTTGCACTGTCCTGGTACTTCTGCCATAGTGATGGCCCCATATCACTTTGCAAACAACACAAAGCGGCTTCAGAGATTAACCTGGCTTAATTAGAAATACAATAACCTGCTGGTGACAAAAGTCTGAGGCATCTTTCAGGCCCGGTGAGGAGAGCTGATGATTGAGAGGAGCACAGGGATTGACACTGGGGGTCCCTGATAACTGCCCTAATTCCTCCTCCAGTGTTTCTCCTATTTGAAGCAGGACATGGCTGTAAAACAGAAATGCGTTACACTCGTATGAACAAGCTTCACTGAACTGTGGTGAGCTCAGCAGTCTTTTTATAATAAGGAAATATGGTTTAATATCACTCTGGCAACAAAGATGATATTTGTTTGTCTATGAATAACCCCTGTGGACTCCACCAGGGCCTCTTTGTTCATGTCCACATTTTAACATGATGAAAATTTAAGCTGGTAAATAAATACAAATATTCTTCTCATCTTGGTTTATTTAGTGAAACGTCATCTTATTTTTAATAAGGAAGCCCCATTTAATAAAAACAGCATCATAAAAATATATCGTACAAATACTGAACAATTTTAAATAACATTCAAAATTCAAAGTGTCTCTTTTATTCCACTTTATGAAACAAGCTAAATTTCTCCCTGAGAGCTCAACAAGTCCATCGTCGGCTGTAGCGATGGACAGACCAGTCTTCCAGTGATACTTTAGCAGCCAAAGCCAGTATGGAACTGGAACGGCCACAGAAAAGAAAGTGGATCTACCAGGTGGCTGCACACTTGAAATTCTCATTATAGTTTCAGGGACACAAAGCAGGACAAGGTAGTGAAGACAGGGTGACAAAGAGAATCACCTTCCTCACTTTCCTTCACCTGGAGAGGGCCTTCAATGGCACACACACACACACACACACACACACACACACACACACACACACACACACACACACACACACACACACACACAGCAGCACGTCAGTAAAATAACCGAGTGACGTTGTATTATGCTGTTTAAACCTGCTGTATTCTGTCATCTCACAGTGTAACACTTTAAGATGTCTCCACCGTGGCTGCCACAGAGTGTATGCCCTGGACTGAGTGACAGACAATGCTCATTTAAAACACAAAAGGACATAGAGTCTTATTCAGTCTACAGCTGCCCTCTTTCAGACCTGTATTCTAAAGCCACTTTCTGTTGTCCCCTACTCAGGTTTTTCCCCACGGAGCGAAATAAAGCTGGGGCCCACTGTATAGCATTTGGTGTGAGGGGAGAGAAGGCTTTGCCTGTTTGAAATAAATAAAAAACCCTCTCCACTGAGAGGACACCTTAGAGGTGCACCTTCTTCTTTGTCCTGGGCAGTTGGCAGGAAAAATGGAAGGCAAAGTAGGAAGGGAAAACATAATGCAGGTGGGCAATTCATCCCTAATGTGTTTATGAAAGATTCTTTGATAAAAGTCGTGTGTGTGTGTGTGTGTGTGTGTGTGTGTCGGGTGGGTGGGGTACGTCTGCTGATTCCCAATGAGGTTTTTTGTTGCTTTTCTCCAAGTTTCCAATTTGGCACCTTCCCGGCGAGCACATTGTGTGCTTCCAACTAACCCACTAACAAAGCCAACATGTCTTTGTTCACGGTGAGCCGCGAGGATTTTCCTTCTTCAACGTACAGATTTTCACGTTAGTAAAAGCATCTGAGATGATTGTCGAGCTCTGTGTGTTTTACCAGAAACAAACGTTGTGCTGTTTGTTCTGTTGGACCTTCATGAGTCTCCTCCACACTGCTCTGGATGAATGACACGTTATTCATGCAGTCAAGTCAAGATTTTACTTACAGGCAGAATTATGTTGTTATTAATATGAAAGGTGTAATGTTCACAAATGATATTTACATGTTTTGATGAGGATCATGAAGGTAGAAACACAAACACATAGGAAGAAAAGAGGCAGAGTGGGTCACTCACAAGGTTGATGGTCCAATGCCCAGTCTCCCAGCAGGTTGCTCAGAGGAAGAGAATAAAGCCCTGTGTGAGCGTCCGACTGCGCTCCATAACCGAAATCTTTTAAACGTCTGTTTGTAACGACGCATCCGTCTGAATACACACACGACAAACTGAATGATTGTACATACAGAGAGATCAGATCACAGATGAACCATGTGGTCAGTGAGAACATAATTATACATTTTTGGACTGTGGAAAAATTTTGGTTCAAACATGTTGCCGTCACCTGCCAATAATCTCCTCCAGAGCAACAACCCAGTCTCCATATACAGTCAGCACACTATCACACTGATAGTACTATTGAGTGACAGATGATCAGCTGCAGCAGACGTTGCCCAGACTCCAGCAGTCAGGACATCAGCACACGGACAATAATAATGCCTCACTAGTTTTAAACAGGAAGCGGAGACGCTCCAGAGACGCTGGGAGCGGATTTAATTTTTATACTTTTGTGAGGCACGTTCTGTTTTTGCACTGTGTCAAAATATAGGTCTGATTTTTGTTCTCTTGCAACTATCTTGTCCCAGTTCAGACCTTTTGTGGTTTATGGGGCTGAGATCCTGTTTCCAGCGGAGCCACCTGAGCACGAAAAGTGTGCGTACGTCTGTGACGAGCAGCAGAACTGCAGCGTGAACCCGAGGTGACGGCGTCAGAGGCAGCTTTAAAATCTCAACGCACTGAGTGTCACTGTGAAATCGAGACTGAAAATTAAGAGAGTTGTGTTACCATGAAGTGCGTGGAAGGTTATAGAAATGTGCAAAACATGTAACAAAGCTACACACGCTCCTCTCTGCATACTCTTCATAAAGGGAAGGACATCAATGGTCTCAAACAGTATTTTGTCAGAAGTTTTTATTTATTTCTTTTCTCTAATTATTTACACATATATTGGTTACACTTTCTGTTATTCAGTGACAATAAAGCAAATTATTATCACTTCATTATCAAAGTAAACAGGCAGTTTTACCTGCAGGCCTGGTTATTAAACGACCATCAGGTGTTTCTCTGCATTAAACATAATATTTGCATTGTTACCTGGAAACAAAGAGACTTCAACATTAGTAAGAAATATCTGAATATGTTAGAGCATCTGCCAGTATTACCTCACTACTTGAAGTTATTTATAAAATGATATAGATATGTTTCTTTGGCAGCTGCTAGCAGATGATCATTTTCTTAACAAATTATTGATATATCATTATAAATTAGCTTTGGCGTAAATGGTGAAGCTGTCATATAAATCCTGAGTGGTAAAAAGGCCTATTGTCAGAATTTAAAAAAGTAAATTAATTAATCCATTACTAAAAAAACAGAATAACAAGTATGAAATAATACACAAAAAAACTTCCAGGTCAAACTCTTACAGGTTCGTCATGCATTTCCTTTCCTCACACTGTTTAGATCTGTACTGAGCGACCTCCTGTCCAGCCTGCAGAATTCAGCTGCTTTGGACCTGATTAAAAATCTGTAGCAACAAAAATGAGTGTTTTTCATGTTTGCTGTGTATTATTTTTTGCAGTATTAACATTATTAACATTTTTATACTAATTTGAACTCTTTTTCATGTGTGAGGATTTGTTGCTGCAGCTTCAGTTAAATCTCTTAAATACAGTGTTTAAAATGATGAAATGAGTCCACGTGTGTAGCTTTAAGTTCAGACCTGCTGTTTAATCATTATTATCACAAAAACACAGCCGTAGCATTTGCTGCACAAACTTTATTCAAATCATAGCCATTGAGCTGCGCAGTGAGGATTAGCTGATCTACATACATATAGAAGCAATACTTGAGATTTGTTATGTGAACAGTTCCACAAATATATTTCAAGTAGTGGAAAATGAATGCAATGAGTAATTTTTCTGTGACTTCTCTGAATTTACTTGTCAGTCTTTTAACCTGAAACAGTTGTGGTACAAAATGCATGCAGATATTCCCATCTCAAAAGTCAAATTGCTGGCAATAGGTGTTATTAAATGTGGACTACAACAGACATGACAGTTATTAACCTGGGAACGTACAAAATAGTGAATATGTACAGCCGACAATTTCCACGGTGAACAAAGGTCATTTTGATTTGTCGATGAAATCTGTCTGCATAAATCAGGGAAATAAATGTAAGTGGGAAAAGTGTTGAGACGTGAAAATAGAATTTCCTGCAAAGAGAACGACAACGTCATTATTAGTTTGAAGCAGCTGCTCTGTCTTAAGTCCTCGTGCGAGCTGCAAATATGACAGGTTTTGGCACTTTTATCTGATCCTATTGTGTAATAACAACACATTGTTAATCAGCTCAATAGATGAACAAACCTGAGATCCTGTAGACAAAGGCTTTGTTGGCAAAGGATTAAATATCACTAAGTATTTATTGCTCTTCTGTGATGCAGATTCTCAGCTTTGGCGGCTGTTTCCTGATGTGGCACTAAAGTCAGCACAGTCTCAGAGTGTCCAGCATGCAGAGCAAAGAAACTGACCGACACAGCGCATTAACCATTGCTGCTGCAGGCTTGGAGTCAACTGTGATCAATGGAAAACTATAAAGAATATATGATGTTATACTATGATGCAGTATATAAATGTCTAAGTGTCTATATTTAGAAATAAAAACAACCTCTGTTGCTCTTCACCTGGAAGTGTTTTATCACAGAGGGTTACTGAGAGATGTCCAAAATATTATGGACACCATTTATATACAGTGCTGATGTTCACCAACATTGTTCCTCACTGCCATAAATTATATTTGTCACTATGAAAACACGACCATGCAAGAAGGTTAATTTTAATAGAGAGGGAATCATGGCTCGAAGGTCGACAGCCCGATGTGGAAATGTAATTATTCGGTACAATAATACAGAGAAACCCCAACAAGTACAAAAGTTCAGCCAACACCTGTGTACTTCAATAGGCTATCGCTAAAACAGGGGAAATGCTCCCTTCATGAAGAAGAGAGTAAATGATGAACATTTTACACGACTGTAGTAAATACACAAACGTAGCTGATTTTTAGGGCTTCAGCTGGAAACTTTCATCAGGTTTGGTTGACCCAAGAAAATGTGACGGCATCAGAATGCCTCAGATGTCTGCCACACTATGTCCATATGCTGTATGAATTATATCTGAGTATGACTTCACACCACAGGCTGTGACATGTAAAACCAAACGCCTGCAATCTGTAAACTTTTACAGGGCACAATAATGCAATGTTTACAATCTGCAAATAATGCAGCGCTCCCATCTCGTCCACAGATATCTAAGTGCTATTTAGCTCTGGAATAGCAGATAGGACATCAGCGAGTGCTGTTCAGTCTACCTGGTAAAAAGAAAGAATTTAGCCCTGCAGAATAAAGGAAACTACAAAATCACTTCAGTTGTTCAGCAGCTTCTTTTCACAAGAACACCCTTGGCAGATCCTTAAAATAGAAAGTTAGCTGCTTGTGTCACTCAGCTGCTGACAAGCATAGGATAAGAGAGCATGCTACAATCTCTGTGTACTGTATCTGAATCCTTAAACAGGCTACTGGACAGGGACAGCACAAATTACAGTGGCAGGGCATTTATAGAAGTAGGGGATCCTAGAAGCTACTAAGTGGTCCCTATCTGTTTTGGAGAGCACACTCGTGGTTCACTCTGACTCATGCTGGGACATGCACATCAATGACAAAGCCTGATATGTATACACACATATACCCTGACTGCCGTGAGGATCGAGCCACCAGCAATAATGCACCGCAGACAATTTGCATAATTTTTAAAAAATGAAGAAAAATTATGCAAGTTTAAAACAAAAGGCTGTTTGCTGTAGCTCAAAACACAGTCCTGCATGCAGGCAGTTCTAGACAATATAGTATCGGGCTACATACTGTCACACGATAAGAACAAATTTTCACAAAATACTGGCCCCTCATATACCATACCTGGCACTGAATTAGACCCGTCCGCGTGGCGTGCTCAAAGTCAGGCCAACAACACTAAAAAGAAAAGTAAACATCAGAAGAGTTAGTGTTAGCATCGTTTTTTAGTGAAAACTACATGACTCAAAACAAACTCCATTAAAGTTGAACCTCATCTCTGATTCATGCTGGGATGCCTCTAAGACAACCAAGTTGCTATACATTAATACTCAAGGAACATACTGGTGTCATCCAATTAATTTTAATTTTTTAAACTCAGTTTAATGTGATGTAAACTTGTTTATATTGTCACAACACAGCTGCCTCGAGGTACTTTGTACTGTAAAGACCCTGTAATAATGCAGAGAAACCCAGCAATCATATGACCCTTTATGAACGCTAAGGTGGACAACGAGATGAGACTATACCTGCTGTGCTGTCTGTGGCCTTTTGTTCAAATTCTCTAAGCTGGTTAAGTAGAGGAAAAAGTCTGACATATTTCATGACCATTAAATGTTAGACAAGGCTCTGAAAACGAGGTTACAGTTACAAACAAAAACCTCTGCTTGTGCGCACAGACCCTAAATCACAACAAATAAGACAATAGTAAGACAAATTACTACAAAGTCTTGTTACCGCTCTTCATATAACAGTGTGACAAAGTCCTGAATGCAGCCTGCATGTTAGTACATCAAGGTCCATCTGAGCTTTAAGTAAAATACACTCAGCTTTTCCTTGGATTTTAAGAGTTGCTCAGTTCATACAGGAACTGCAGCAGTCGGGGTTAACGTGTCGCTGTGTTGCTCCTCCGTGTCAGCCATTGAGACTAGTCGCAATTTATTCTGAGGAAAAAAAGAGAAACAACAAGACATTTTTAAAAAGTTTGTCATTTTATAATTTTTTTTACCTAGAACATAAACAACATAAACAAAAAAAGGATTAGGGCTGTGCGATATGACGATATATATCAGATTACGATATAAAAATGTCTATCGTTTCATATTATACACTATTCTTTGTTTTGTGGTGTTGCAAAATAAACTGTTTACGGCAATATTTTTTTCATGGTTTTGATGGTCACTGTAGTTGCTATATTATTTCTTAAAGTTCTCTCCTTCTCTTATACTTAAAATAACCACACTATGGACGGACAAGTGACTGTTTTTACGCGTACTTTCGTTACCAACAATGAGGATAAAACCATCGTGTGGCTCCGCCGTCCGCTTGTTTATTTTCCACATAAACCTTTCACAATAAAGCTCAAGTTTCTGTTGAGACTTTTCAAACTAAACTGAAATGATATACATTATTCTCAAACATAAAATTTCAGAATATGCATCAAACAAATGACCTCAAATAAAAACATCAAGTAACTATAAATGGCGCTTACAGTCACCACGCAGACGAAGGCACAGAGAATACCAGCATGGCCAGCAAGGATGAGGCAGAACCAGAAGGACCAGTCAAAAGAAATCGAGGACCTTATTGTTAAATGAGGGGCTACCTCTGTAGCATGGACATGGTTTGGTTATGAAAAGTCTGACACGCCCCAGAAAACTGTACTATGCAAATTATGCCACAAACTGGTCCCCACCACCACTCGAACACGACAAACCTCTTTAACCACCTACACAAGAATCACATGAAAGAGTTTCGAGAGAGTTTACGAATGAAAAGCAAAAAAGAGTCGTCAGGTGCTCAAAATAATCCTTAGACTCAAACGTTAGAACAGGCTTTTCCTTGCAGCACGCCGTCTAATAAATACTCAGAAAGAAAATGGCGGCCATTTAAACTCATGTCTAAAAATGTATAGTTTCATGCATCGGTCAAAACACTCGACTCCAGGTACACGACGCCCAACTGAAAACATTTCACATAAGTCGAGTTGCCCGAGAATCACAGAATTTACAGAAAATGCACTATTTTGTGATATATATCGTTATCAGGAGAGATACGTCTTATATTGGGATATGAGACTTTGGTCATATCACGCAGCCCTACAAAGGATTATAATTCACGTAGAGTTGCATACACATAACACCATTCTGTTGCAACAAAAGCAGTTTATAATTAAAGTAACATACATACCTTGAAAAACTAAATCAACCACAACATTAAACTCACCTTGTGTTTGTAGAGAAGGTGATCAGGGTTTTTCTTAATTTCCTGAGACCAGCTGCTCTGGATCATCACCAGCTTGTATCTTCATCTTTTTTTTCACTCGGGGAAGTCTTTCCTTTTCTTGGCCATTGCTCTGCACTGGAAAACCAAAGTGTGTGATCAAAGGTGAAATAAGGGATATTTTTCCACTGCAGGACTTAAAGTGCTTCAAGTAGTGATAGCTGTTGATCCATTTCTCAAATAATCTGTAAGGATCTGGATTTTTAAGAAAGATACAAATATCTCTGCTTATATTTGGCTAAAAGCTTGATATAGACAAGGCATATAGAGCCCCTGCACACCAGCACTGCACTTACATTATAGTTCAATCAAGAAATAGTTATTATTGATTTATTATTGAATTTTTTTAGTAATAATTTTTAGTATTTAATCACATTAGCACAGTGGGGTGACAAAAATATTCCACATACAAGAAATACTGCTCAGCATTTCATAAATTACATTTTCAACAAATGTTGGAGTAAAAACACAGTTACAGGGAAAATGTGTCTGTCTGTAAATATTAACTAAACATTTCTATGTGCTACAAAATAGACATACTGTAATTGTAAATGTGCTGAGGTGAAACTATACTTTCAATAATTTTACCACTACAGTCTGTTAACCACCGAAATAATCTATGCTGGTCAGCTAGCTAAAAGTCTTTACTTTAGCAGCCCAAATCAGAGGCTAACATTAGCATTTGCTAGCGTCAGCCAGGAAGGTCTGAGGCTTAAACTAGGGTTAGTGTAACTTTGCCTGAAACCCTTTAAAGTGTACAGTAGAGCCAACTGTAAAACACAGGTATTGATACAGTACTTATTAGAGTCCTAGAATAATTTCTAGAACCATGAAGTTCTCACTTTCCCAGTTATCCACATCGCTGACTTTTGCTAATTAGCTAGTTAGCAGTCACAGCTGTGTAATACCCAGAGAGACACAGACAGCTAACTATAATATTTATGAAAACTGGTTCAGCCACTGAAGGGCAAAACTGGTGGTATCACAGTAAAAATTATTTTAACATTAACTAAAATAAAGCTTAAGTCATGTTAAACCTAAATAACAATTATTTTAAAAAATGAGTCAGCAAAATATTCCTGACTTGTCTGGAGACAGCCGAAACCAGTTAACAAATAAATTAACAATTCTTTCTAAATAAAAACACGGAGTCTTTTGAAAAACATTATTTTAATAAAACGAAACATGAGTTTTAATACTTACCACAGAAATTTGAAGGCAGTTTCTCCAACTTCAGAATCCAAAATCCAGATGAAGCCTGAAAGAAGCCTAACGGTGTGTTCACACCGAACGCGATGGACGCGAATAAAACGCCCCAAACGCCCCTAATTTGACGCGTGTACATTCGCGTCTCAACGCGTGTCCAAGAAAAATCCATCGCAACTCAAAATATGATATTTTGACGCGCGTGAACCGGAAATGTGGGAGGAATGTGGGAGGGAGTTGTGCCAGACTGGTATCTTTGCAAGATGGCAGCTATCGAGCTAGCGCTTGAAGAGAGAGTCTCCCTTCTCTATGTACTGTGGAGAGCAGAGCAGCGGCGTAAAAGACGTCCTCGCCGTACCTGGGTCCATCAGGTCCTCCAGAGGCATGAGCAGTTTGGTGAGTTTCACCACTTGCTCCAGGAGCTGCGCCTGGATGACGGCCGATTCCAGCGCTATCACCGTCGGCCAGTTTGAGGACCTGCTTTCCCTCGTCGGTCCCAGCATCGCCCGCCTAGACACCAACTACAGGCGCTCAATCCCACCTGCAGAGCGCCTGTCCGTCTGCCTGAGGTTAGTAAAACTATTTAATACGGTAGTCCTTTATTGATATCTGTGCTAATATGCTAATCCATCCAGTTATACACTGCTAACATGGATGTGCTATGCTAACAGTGAATGCTGTCGGTGTTTACTGAAAGCAAACTGTGGTACAGAGACGACTCTTTATAATATTTCTAGTGATACTCAGAAGCTCTCATCAAGTCCCGATTTAATTCGATTTATGCTGTTATCAGTGTTTGAATGATAGCATGGCTGTGGTGTCACATCAATGTATGCGCTTGGTGTTTGCTGATATCAAACTGTAGCATTAGGACCACTGAGTTAACCTTGTAGTGATACTCACTCCTTTTTATTTAGACCTGGTTTGATTCTGGGATAGTTGAATATTTGTATATAATCCCTGCAGCTGTCAGACTCTATAGCAGGGGTCACAGCCTTTATTAAAACAGAGTTAGATAAAACTGTGAACAGTTTGGTTCATCTCTAGTTACATGGTTCTATCTTGATAAGCTGTCTTATCACAGATTAATTTTTCAAAAATATTAATGATTTAAGCAAGGAAAGGGCTACATGTCAACATACAACTCTTTATTTCTATTAATGTCTTACTTCATTCCTACCTGATTGACATGTTTAGGAATTATGAGTGATTGGCTCACTGTAGTTGTGAAAGTTGCTACCAATCAAATTATGATATGTTAAAGTTAAAACAAAACACAACTGTTTTAGATATTATCTAATATACATTTTGTAATTATCCTTATAATTACAAAAGGTTTTATGTAAGATTTAAGTTTTGTGATTTATATCTGACATCACAAAAGTATTTTGGAATTTGAATAATGTATTTTGTAACTGCAGTACACATAATACTGATTTTGAACAATTTTGTCCAGGTTCCTTGTCACCGGGGACTCCTTCAGGACCATCGCGTTCAGTTTCAGAGTCGGTGTGTCCACGGTGAGCCAGATCACCCCCCAGGCAGCGATGTCCATCTGGGACTGTCTAGTGGACGACTTCATGGCTGTGCCTTCACCTGGAGACTGGCGGTCCATCACAGAGGGATTCCAGGAGCGCTGGAACTTTCCTCTGTGCTGTGCAGCTCTGGATGGGAAGCACATCCAGACAAAGGCACCCCATATATCATATAGGAGACACACACATTGATATACACTAAATATTCATTTCATTTCTTTTTTGTGGTGCCCAAATTGATGCACCTGCTTGATTTTGTTTAAACAATTATTGCACACTTTCTGTAAATCCAGTAAACTTCTTTTCACTTCTCAAATATCACTGTGTGTGTCTCCTGTATGATATTTAACTGACATTTTTTATTGTAACAACCAACGATTTATACAGGAAAATAATGTCTATTAACAAGGTTGGCCAAACTTCTGCATCCCACTGTATCAGTATATTTTGTCATTAGTATAATATGAAATAAATTCTACATGTGTCAAGTTGTGTGCCAACATTTGCTGTGTAGTAGAACTGAGACATTAGTCATTATAAACATTTATTTGAAATAATATTAAAAGTCTCAAACAGAAAAACATTAAACATAAATATATAAAATATAAGAATTTACAGAGAGACAGGAATAAAAAGGACCAGCTGCTCTCCAGAGCAGGAACAAGGCTGAGGAGGAAATGCTCCATTGGAGACTGATGTGGCCTCTTCAGGGACACCAGGATGGCCAGCTCCACCGCCGATGGACCGTCCTGGGACCCGTCCCTCATCTGCCTCGGAGCCGTCCTCCTCTGTGGGCCTGTAAAACAGCACAAAACACAAAGAAATGAGAAGGCTGCTACTAGATTTTAATTTCAACATTGAAAAAAAAAAAACAATAACAGGATATAATCAGATTGGTTGTAGATATTTAGTAAAGGTGATCACAAGGGAATCCCACCGACTAAAAAGGTATCAGTGCTTGCTGTACATATCTGTGGGTGCAGCAGCAGGAGCTCAGGGACTGGGGATGCTCTGCTGCAGAATCAGTTGGTTCTATCAATACAGTATTAAATGTTAACAGGTTGGATATAATAATCGTAGAGTAGACAGTGGTCCCTCATTTATTGCAGGGGTTCTCAGAATAACTAGCCCCTGGTCACAGTTCTCACAATTGATTCTCAAAGTGCAAACCTTTGTAGATTGCAAAACATAAAAGTATTATTATGCCACGGTTTGTCTTCATCTGCCCGCCACTTTCGTGCGCCTTTTTCCCTCACGGTGCAGGTGTCTATTTCCGAATGAGGCTCATAGTTATGGGTGTTTTTGTGCTGTTTTTTCTATTGGACGCGATGGTTATCAAAACCAAACGTGATAAATTTGGCAAGCGCAGGAGATTTGTCAATCAGGCTGCAGAATGCAATGCTGTACTGTGCAATAAAAAATCAGCGAAAAAGCAAAGCAGTGACGGATGAACAGCGGGACCACTGTGTGCTGTTTATTAATAAACAATAAAATATATTCCTAAATGACAACATGCATAAAAGCAGAACGGTATTTGTACGTCAGTGGGAAAATAGCGGTGGCTTGCTAGCTTTTGTGCGGCTTCCCGGGTCAGTGAAAACTTTCAAAAGAGAAATGAATGAACTTACCAGGTTGCCCGATCTCTTCACATATCTTCCTCCAAGCTCGGTCCTTTTTATTCCTGTCTCGGTACTGAAAGCAGCTGGTGTTGTACAGCTCCGAGTTGTTTGCTACCGCATTGATTAGCCTTCCCCTCCATTGAAGTATGAAAGGCTTTGGCTGGATCTGCCCCTTTGACCTAGGTAACAGCCACGTCACCAGGCTCCTGATTGGTTGTCGCGGCGCGATTTGACGCTGGAGTTCAGATTTTTCCAACTCGAGCGGTAGACGCGAAACGCGCGTATGCACAAAATGCAACACAAAAACTCACGCGCGTGGTTTTATTCGCGAGTCAAACGCGCCAGACGCGCTACACTGACGCGCGTTTCACGCGTTTTGGCGTTTTCGCGACGCAAATCTGCTTCCGAATTTTCGCGGGACCCGCAATCGCGCGTCATCGCGCCTTTCCATTGACTTTACATGTAAACCTGACGCTCTATTCGCGTCCATCGCGTTCGGTGTGAACACACCGTAATGGCTGCTCTTGCGCTTACTTTTCCCTCCTTTTCAGGTTCTTTTTCCCACAATGCATTGCAGTAGTTGAGAAATACAGAAAAATACCTGTAAATGACTAATACGTAAAATTCCTTCACGTTTATACAGTAGATTGTACTGTATTTTTACGGATTTTTTTTACAGTGTACTTTCTTTAGAACTGGGATGTGGTTTAATTTAGTTAAATCTGCAAGCTTAGTAGAAACATTAATAGCTAAGTATTTAATATTTCCAGATTGCAGTGGGGCAAAAGAAGAATTATGGAAGGAGCAATTCAACGGAAGAACTGCAGATTTTAACCAGTTTATTGAATAATCTGAAACTCTTGAAAAAGAGTTTATTAGCGTGACTATCTCAGAGAGATTGGTTTGTGAATGTTGGAGGAAAAGCAACACATCATCTCCATAAACACTGATCTTATGTTCTATGTTCTTGCATTTTGTTCATTATTTCCTGACCTTGGTCGGACACGTAGGCTTCTTCTAAAGATTTGATGTTTTTTTCTAGTTGCTGAATGTTTTTGTTTTCTTCTTTCTTTTTATGTGATGAGAAAGAAATTATTTTCCCCCTCATCACAGCGATGGACAAGTGAGAAGAAAGAAAATTCCTTACTGTTGGGGTGAAGGGAGCGCCATGTGTCGCAAAGCCCAAAGTGGCTCATATACTGTTTGATTATATTTGTGTACTGCTGACAGCGCTGAGGTCCTGCTGTTTTGAACCTTTACATTTCTTTCCCCAAGACCAAGTGTGCAATCTAGGTGTTCAGAGACGTGACTGGGAACAGGACCTTGCGTCGTTCCAGGATCTCTTTAGGGAACTGGTCGTTCATGCTGAAGTCCGTTCCTTTCAGCTCCCTGCTGCGACTCTTCACCTGCTCCTTCTGCTTGAAAAGACTAAATTTGGCCACAATAGGACACAGTCTCCCGACACCAGGCCTCATAGCTCTGATACGATGGACTGAGTCGAAGCAGTTGTTCTTTATGGTGTCCTCAGGAAGCTTCAGGTGGGTCTTAATGAAGGTTTTAACCGTTGATTCGTCGTCCTCTCCAGCAGACTCTGGGATACCAGAAGACACAAGGTTATCTCTCATGCTACGGGCCTGGAGATCAATTACAGTCTCTTTTATTATTTCATTTTCAATATCAAGCTGGGTCACATTCTCAGTTAGAGACTTGACCAAGTCCTGTAGTGAGATGGTTTCAGCAGCGAGTGTTTCCACCTGCTGCTGGCTGATTTCCCTCAGGGATTTAAATTCCCGGTGTAAAATCTCCACCAGGGACAACCTCGCATCGAAGCTGGACAATCACTTATTGATTGACTCCAGGATGTCGGTAAAGTGTTTACCGACGATGTTGTACTGGTGGAGTCTGCCGGACGACTGCCGGCTGGGGAAGATGCGCCCTGGGACCTCTTCATAACTATCCGGTCTTTAAGTCTGACATCATTAGCCGTGACTGGGCCCAAACTCCGCTACAGGTCTCAGAGTCAAACGAACACTGCGACATCACTGAAGGTTACAAACTGTCTAAATTCTTTCATCTTTAATCAAATGATCAGCATTGCTGCTTTACCAGTTGTAACAATTAAGTTTAACAGCCATTTATCAAGACATCACATATTTGCATAAGTGCTCTAACGTTTTCGGAGATGCCCGTTACCCACCAGCTGACCGCATAGCTGGACTGGCCATTGGGCATCCCGGGCATTTGCCCGGTGGACCGATGGTAATTTTTCATTTTTATGTTTGTTTTTGTAATGGTATAAACAATGAAAGGTGGTGGATTAGCCAATTGGTCATGGTCATTGGTCACAGCTGTAAAAGCTGCTGCTCATGATATCGGTTTGGAAACATGAAGGTGATACAAATCAGGCATATATACCAACAAGACAGTGTACATCACTGTCACAAGAGTGTTTGTTTTAGTTCAAAGGCTTTATGGTTTTTCCTATAATACCTGGTGGTGTAGTCGGTGATTTTTTTGTCAGTTCAACCTTTTATATTATGTTTAACACGAGTGACCACCCGGTCAGCTGGTGGGTAACAGGCATCTCCGAAAACGTCAGAGCACTTGTGCAAATATGTGATGTCTATTATATGTGATGGTATTTGAAGTTTACACAGAAACATTCTCGCATGAAAATATCTTAAAAGTTTATTTTGTGACGCAGAAAGAGTAATATTTCAAACTCCGCCACTCTGTGTTCCTCCGCCACTGCCTCGTTTGAGCTTTGGACGAAATGGATTCTGGGATATTGCATTTCGTCATTTCGAGCTGATTGGAGACCAGAACAGCCAATCAGATTTTTTTGCATCCAAGTCTGTGATTGGCTGGTTTTGTGGCACAAATATAACGGTGTAGAGAAAGAGTTGAGCGTGCACAGGCAGAAATGTTGAGAGCGCGAGCAACACATTGCGAGCGAGCACAAATGCAAAAACTGAGCGAGAGGGGCTGCTGGTGTGTGTGTGGATAATAGCAAACACTGAAATACAGTTTTTGCACGCAGCAATGAATTTTGTTCACTCAAATTCAGCTTTTCTTCACTCGGAATAAATTTCTCCTCAAAATGCAACACTTGCACCTGCAAACTTTTTTTTACGTGCATTAAAATCTTTTTTACGTGTGCTCAGAATAGTGGCATAAAAATAACGCCATAAATTAGAAGTTAGCAGGAAGTTAGCTCGCTAGTTTCCACCTAAACATGATATAGCATGTTCTGACTGAGCGATCTCTGAAAAAATTAAAACGTACAGCTCTGCTATCACTTCCAACATAAATGAAGACAGAAAACTAAACAGCAGTGACGTTTGTAGGGTTACTGAAGTTTGGCTAGCTGCTATATAATGATGTGCGACGTGATCGCTAGCGACACAGCTATGTTAGCATAGCATAAACAGTGAAGCTGGAGGATGAATGCTAACTTTTTTCCACTTGATAAAAGTTAACATGAGGGCTCCCGGTGGTTAGGGACAAATGCAATCGCATGGCAGGATGCTGTAAACGGACCAAACTTAAGCCAGGAGAACAACTGAGATAATCCATCCACAATACGAGGTTAGTCATTAACATACTGCTGCATGGGCTGGGCTGTAGTTACATTGTAAGGATTTAAAAACTGAGCTTTAAAATGATTAGCGGTAATAAAAACTGAGAGAGGCCGACAGTGTTTTTAGGGGCTTGTTCAGATTGATTAAAACAAGATACAAAGCTTTAAAACATGTTAAAAACACAACAGCCTTATTAAATGCAGGGTATTTTGAGCATAAAGCTCACTCGCATCACAGTCTATGCCTGCATCTTGGGTCCTCCTTCTCAACACCACACTGCTACCCCAGCCGTGACAGACAACACAACCAAACATGGACCCAGCGGCATTCGTACCTTCCGAGGAGCTTCAGGAGGAATTAACTGACTCTGTTTCGAGGTGGATTAGCCTGTGGCTCGGGCATGAGCAGAAGGAGTTTCGTCACGCCTTGGAGACAGGGGCTACAGAGAGTGGTTTCCGGCGTGCGCAGCTCCAGTTTGTCTCATGTGTGCCAGAGGTCTGCGTGCCTGCTGATTCTGTGACTGTTTCCACTAGAGGGTCCAAGGAACCGATCCAGCCTCCTGCTTTTGCTGGAGGGTCCGCTTCAGCCTTCCATCATTGCTGGGGGTCTGAGGAGCTGCTTCAGCCTTCCATCTTTGCTGGAGGCTCCGAGGAGTACAGTCATCACAGTCACCTGCAGCTTCCACCGGAGCGTCCGAGGAGCCGGTCCAGCCATCACCGTCGCCTGCAGCTTCCACCGGAGCATTTACTCTGATGGTCTGTCATGACAGACCATCAGAGTAAATTTACAAAAGATTGATAAGTGTATTTGCTCTTATGTGAATGCATCTTTTATCTGATGAGCTCTGTAATGACAATCTACTACAGTTACATTATTACACAACTCCAATATGAAATCCAAAAAGGGCAAACACCATTGACTCAGCTGTTTACAGGGCAGCATCATAGTTCACCTTTACTTTTATGATCAATGAATACAAGTGCGTGAACAGGCAGATGAACTGAATGGGAACATGATAATGGCATTGTTAAATGTTTTTTCTTTTTTGTGAACTACTTGAAACTAATTATATAAAAACCCTGCAGTCTTCATTTAAAAGCTCTCAGGTTATAATTATCAGAGCCTGTGAGATCTTTTCAGTACTCCTATAGCCAACAACAACTCAGGGCCTGGCGGGAGAAATCATGATTGGTTGCCAAGTATTATTGTTATTATTAGCAGTAATTGTATTAGTATTATTATAACAATGATAGAGCCTTCAGCTGGAACTGAGCAGGTATACGTTGGATACCAAGATGGCTTACTGTACAATATCTCTGCTACACCATGCATGTCACTGTTTCTTCACTTTTTTATTATTTATTATTATTTTATGACTATCATTGAAATGATCACATAATGAAACCTTGCAGTGTCTTTATACTAGGCATGTTCCCAGCTGTCAACTAATGTCTTAGTTGGCTAAATTGAGGGAAAAGAAATTAGATTAAGAGACTAGAGTAAAAGTAAGAAACCCCCAGAAATGAGCTACATTAAAAAAAAAACAAAACACGTTTTTTTTATTAGTAGAAAAAGCTGTAAAACTGGTGAAAACACAGTTAAAAGTCCAAACACTCTGCTTGTGCATGTTTGTGGTGAGCAGCAGATCAAACATGTTAAGAATTATAAATGACTTCACATTCAGACCTGCGAGACTCATTCAGACACTGAGCCATGGCTCTGTGCTACATGCACACATTTCTGCATCTCTGTCATTCAGAGACTCTTCGGTTATGGATTATTTATATTAAATTCAACACTGAACTGTAAGTTTAGTCTTTTTCAGGGAAGCAAATTTTTTATCCAGCGTTTTCCTAAAAGCCTTATTTTTATGCTATTCTGCCAGGCAGGACACACATGAGCTTTAAGGCCTGTACAAGTTTGAAACCTTTTGTCCTCTGCAATGAAAAATGGATTAAAATAAAAATGGGTATTACTTTAGCCAGCTCCTAATCTGATAAATTCTGCACTCAGTGTTGCAGTCTCCAGGATCACTGAAATGCAGCCAAATGTTGCTCATTTTATGTTTTCCTTCGTTTCTTCAGTTTTTTCCAACATACTTGCATTTAAATTCGGCTCCCTGGTCCCCGGCCTGTACCACTACACTTCGGAACATCCGCCCCCCTTCCTTCTTTCACATAATGGTATGATCCTAGTCTGTCTTTGCATGTGATTGGCCACATGATGTGCCCATCAAAGTCCCACGCCTGCCTGCATGGATTCACAGCACAGCAAAAGATTTGACTCCCACATAGCGATGGGCCATTAATGACTGACATATGAAGTTATCTCGTGGGCATGATTTAACTGTATCGCAGGCTGTAAGTCTGACACTCCTGATGTAGATTAACATATCTGAGGCAACACTGGTGGGCCATCAGTGGCAGATGGACACAATAACACAAAGGACTGGACTGGCAGGGTTTTACTTGAGACACATGGAACACGTTATGGAGCCGCATATTTCGGGGCAACTTGAGACAGACAGAGACTGGGTTAACCAGAGAGTCGATTACAAACGGGCCAATGAGGGTGGGGGACAGTTTCTTGGATTCAGATCTGAGAGGAACGAATTTGGTAGATGGAGGGTGCAGGGGTCCGGTGACGATCCGCCAAGTGCTTGTTGTGATCTGCTGTGTGAAGAAGGGCGGCTCAGGTGGTTGTGGAGGCACATCAACACCTCCGAAGATGCTGCTGGACAAAGGGGACAAAGTGCTCACCTTCAACGGCCTGAAAGAGAGGCGGTTGGTAGCCCAGAGACGCTTCGAAGGGGGACACTCTGGTGGCTGAGGAGGTGAGACTGTTGTGGGCATACTCGATCCATGGGAGTTTCTCGCTCCAAGTTGTCTGATTGGTGGACACCAAGCACCGGAGAGCCACCTCGAGTTCCTGGTTGGCCCGTTCTGTCTGGCCATTGGTCTGTGGGTGGAAACCGGAGGAGAAACTGACCTGAGCTCCGAGGGCGTTGAAGAACTCTTTCCAGACCCGTGACGTGAACTGTCTGCCCCCTGTCCGAGATGATGTCCGTGGGAATCCCATGAAGACGAAACACGTGGTTAGTCAAGGCCGAGCTGTCTCTAGAGCCGTGGGGAGCTTGGGGAGGGCGACAAAGTGAGCAGCTTTAGAGAAGCGGGTCAATGACAGTGAGGATGACCAAGTTACCTGATGAGGTAGGGAGGCTCGTGATGAAGTCGATTGCAATGTGTGACCATGGACGACCAGGGGTCGATAGAGGTTGGAGAAGGCCGGAGGAGGGCTGATTGACATTCTTGTTTTGAGCGCATGTAGGGCAGGCGGCAATGTATTCGCAGGCGTCCTTAGCCAAGGATGGCCGCCAGGCGAAGCGCTGGAGAAAGGTAATGGTGTGGTGGACGCCAGGGTGGCAGGTGAATCTGGCAGTATGAGCCCAATGCAGAACTAGTGACCTGACTGAAGAGGGAACGAAGAGTAGGCCCAGGGGACCCGTCCCAGGGTCCGGCTTCGTCCGTTGGGCCTCTCGAATAGCCGACTCAATCTCCCAGGTTAGAACCCCGACAACATACATGGGAGGAAGGATGGGGGAGTCAATTCGTTGCCTGCAGAGGCAACGAATTGGCATGAGAGGACATCGGGTTTGACATTAAGAGAGCCGGGTCTGTAGGTGATAGTGAATTGAAATCTGGAGAAAAACAGGGCCCACCTGGCTTGCCTGGCGTTGAGCCGCTTAGCTGACCGGATGTACTACAAATAAAGTTTTGTGGTCCGTCCATACAACGGATGGTTGGGCAGCGCCCTCCAGCCAGTGACACCACTCCTCCAGGGCCAGCTTGATGGCCAGTAGCTCCCGGTCCTCCATGTCATAATTTTTCTCTGCAGGATAGAGACAGCGAGAGAAGTAAGCACAAGGATGGAGCTTACCACCTTGTTGCTGGGGGAGCACCGTCCCCACTCCTGCATCCGAGGCATCCACCTCCATGACGAAAGGTTGACTGAGGTTGGGTTGGATGAGGATGGGCGCTGAGGCAAAGCACTTTTTCAGGTGAGTGAAGCAGAATGGGACCATGGGTGAGGTGAGGCAAGTCAGAGGCAGGTCGAGCCGGCTATAGTCGCGGATGACACGGCAGAAAAAGTTAGCAAAAACCAAGAAACTCTGAAGCTGCCTATGATTGGATGGAGTGGGCCAGTTAACAACAGCCTGAACTTTGGCAGGGTCCGCCCTCAAATTACCTTGTTCGATAACATCAGTCCTGCCGCACGCTCGTAGATGCTCGTCCACCTTTACACACAACGTTATTACATCAGACAAAGTTTTAGGTAGTTCTCTCATCACCAATTTGCCCTTTAATTCGTCACACACATTGTTCAACAAAGTACTTATCAATGCCGGCTGCCCCCACCCGGTCTCTTCGGCCAATGTCTAGAACTCGATGGAGTATTCCGCCATACTCCGTTTTCCCTGCTTAAGGTTTAGCAAATGGTGAGCAGCTGCGTTGCGCCGGTACCTCTCTCAAACACACATTTGAAGCAAGAAAATCCTGGTACGTTATTTCAGCGTCAGTTCTTAAAACAGCTTGAGCCCAGTTTAAGGCTGGTCCGCGTAAAAGCTGGACAAAAAAGCCAATCTTAGCCCCATCTGTTTCATATGTCAACTGGGTCAGGAAACTCGCACATTTGTGAAACTCACCCGCAAAGGGTTCCGGTGCCTGTAAAGCTCCGAGGGAGTGGGTTGAGGTGGGGCCAGAGGCCCGGGTGCTGGAGGCTCGGAAACTGGTAACTGTGAAGAGACAGAGTGAGGAGAGGCTACTGGGCTTACCAGAAGTATGGGCTTAGCGAGGGCTTGCGTTAACGCGGCCAGCTGCTGATTGATGAGCTGCAGCATTTGTTTGTGGTGTTCCAGAACTTCCTTGTCCGTAAGGACGCGCTGCTGAGCGGGGGCTGAGTCTGCTGAGTCCATAGTATGACTGGATCATTATGTTACAGTTCAACGTGGGGGTCTCAAGCGCAGGACTCCAGAATCAACTGTACACAAGAATTTATTTACAGAATCCACCAGGTGTATATACAGGAAGTGCAGGGCAGTGCTATATACAACAAAGCGAGGGACGGGGCTCCAGGGAAATCCAAAGGGGTAGTCATTCGTTCTCCAACTCTCCACACTCACGACCGCAGATCCACTCTTAACACTCGACACAAAGATTCACACAGGGAAGGTGTCCAGGAGGTCTGTAGACGAGAAAACGAGATTTAATTACAAATTTCACAATAGACTCTTGACTTAGCTGTGCTGTAGCTTTGACTCTCACTGACGCGTGGCAGACAACGATCCAGCGAAGACCAGCAGTCTCCTCCTGGCTTAAATGCCAATCGCCTTGATGGGCATCAGGTGTGGTCCCCTGCTGTGGGCGTGGGCCGAGGGCGTGAACCCACAATGAGTTCCGCCCCGGTGACAGAGAGGAGGAGAGAGAGCGAGAGAGAGAGAAAACGGTAGAAATGGCCGATCAGCATCCTGCTGATTCCCCAGGCCGTGACATAATTAGATTAAACGACTAGTAAGTCTGGTTCAACAACAGTGACTGTTAGTCAGCTAGTCGACTAGTTGCTCAATAACAAAGGACGATATTAAGATTTTGTGACCCTGACCCATCGAATGAAATAATTACATATGGAATGCACTGTAGATATGTTTTCAGTTCAGTTTTGTCGATATGATGTCAGATCACAAAAACAGCTGCTTTATAATGTCAAGATACAACAATAATGTATTTGTATGTGTATGTATGGTCTCATATCCAACATCCCATTAACAGCAGAGCTGCTGTCAGCTGTCATTTAAAGGTTAAATGCTCTTTTACAAATACAAGTTTAAAAATACTACAATAGATACTCTTTAGTAGTCATATGGTCAGCAGCCGCCTGAAGGCTCTTTCTATTGTATGTTAAAGATGCCACAATAATACAGAGGCAATCACACGACCACTTGGTGACAGTAGACAGGAAAACCTCCTTTTTAACTCCTTTACCTCACAGTATCAAGCTTCCAGGGGGATTGTTGTGATTTGGTGCTATATAAATAAAACTGAAAAAAATAAAATAATGCTACTGTTAGTTTGTATCTTAAAGTGGGGAATGCAGCATTTTAACACTAACTAACATTAAAGAAGTGATTAATATATGGCTACAACATCATAGAACAGGAACTCAGAAACAGCGACATCTCTGAATGTTTGCCTCTGCCACCACCTCTGCAGACGACTATCTTATATCCCCTTTTTAATCTCGACAAAAGCCAAAAATCTGAAAAGCCATTAGGGATCAAATCTGCAGCTTTCAGAATGGCCTCTCAGCTAATGTTGATTTATGTTCTCTCTAGCCCATCTAACCACCTCACTGCCTATATTCTAGATTTTTCTTTTATTATAGCCGATGGCTATTGTTATCAGAGCTACGAGAACTGAATGTGAGGCCTCATGTTTAGTCACCCTGAGAGGCAGTGACATTCTTCCATTAAATAGCATGCACTTAAACTTTGTGTAAGTCAGTCTGAACTCAGCTGGCACATTTATATGACGGCAGAGTTTGGATAATCTTTTCCGAGTGCAAACACAATAATAAAATGTTCATTATTCATTCTTCTTTAGTATAAAACAGTTTAATCAAATGGTTATTGGCACTCACATTTTCATAAAGTGTATTCTAATCAATATGTTTTTGTTCTACATACAGCGATCAGACTGGAATTTTGGATAGCTAGGCGAATGTGAAGGAAGTCAATGACACTGGATGATAACACTAAATGTCAGATGTAATAAGTCTCAGTGTGACTGTGCAGTACGTGGGTTGTCTTTTTTAGACCTGTCTCTAGGCAACAGACTATTATTTTAGTCTGTAGATAGACACTTCAGTCTGATTTTGCTGCCAAATATGCCAAACAGCATACACTAACATTGTTTAAGCATGTACTGTTACTAACTTAGTTTTCACGGCACATCTCGTTCCTTTTGGTGGAAACATCTCCGTTGTTCACATGCGGCATAGACGGTGTGGTTACTTAACATAAGATGGCTGAATCCCAGGAGCATTCCCTACACACAGTTATTCGATTTGCTCCTACAGTTGCAGCCTAAGTGCTATACAGAGGCATATGGCCAGGCTTGTGCAAGCCTAATTACAGGCATTATCTCATTGACTATTGTAAGGGACTGTTGTGCCATCTTCCATTTATTTAATTTGGCTTTTCACTTATTGGAAAGGCCCAGTTTTGGATGAAAACTCCACATATGGGTTGAGAGAATATGGCCATTGTGAGGTGTTTTAGTGTATTAAAAATATATTCCGCATTTTGTTCTGATGTAGAGCAATTTGTTTAACAATTAGCTATACTAATTAAATTTTTGTATGGCTAATCAAACGAATATGCTAAAACATTCTTTACATTGCCAGTCTACTGTCTGGACCCATTTAACTTGA
Source organism: Maylandia zebra (assembly GCF_041146795.1). NCBI lineage: Eukaryota > Metazoa > Chordata > Actinopteri > Cichliformes > Cichlidae > Maylandia > Maylandia zebra. The sequence goes on along the minus strand of NC_135178.1, from coordinate 1,434,506 downwards.
TGGCTTAAAAGAGCCTCCTACTCCTGGCTTCCACTCCACTTGATCACCTAATTTGCATTTTATATTGGTAAATCAAATTAAGCACCCGTGGCTTTTAACATGATTGACTGTGGCCAGGGCTGCTCAGATGGGACTTATTCTGCACAGAAAATTAGACCAATTTAATGTGCAGAGTAGAGAGCCTGGCTCCCCTCACATTCAGCAAATCGCATTCACTCTGCTAATTAAAATGATTTTTCCCCCTTTTTGTCTGTGTTTGCCAAAGGGCTTTGATAGATTTGACCACCTGCTGTTTTACTGTACATCTCGTTTTCCTGCTTTTCCCCCATGTTGGGGCAAAAAAGCAGGTAAAACCCTGTGTGCAGGCCTTTTTAACAAAGCAATTGTACTATTCCCAGGCTACTGTGCAGGATTACTGTTGTACTGGACTGTGAGATAAAGCGATAGATAATCAATAACCCTTTGTTTTGTGTGTGTGGAGCTTGACAATGCTTTTTTATAAATGCTAATGATACAGTTGCAGTAGCAGCCTAGTATAATGACCTACAGCATTACACTGGGGGCTTCCCATGATGCACTCAGCATTTTTTCTTTTCTCGTGTGGTTATATACCACTACAGTCTTTAATCGTTATTAAACTGACTCTTACTTTATAGTTTTTTTTTCTGAAGACCAGCAAGGATACCAAATGGATTTACTTTGCCAAATGGATCATCACAGCATTGCCGTATTGGTCCATTTGATCGACCTTTGTTGTTATTATTTATTTTATTTTATTTTCAGTTGTTACAGATGGGACAGACATGACTGAGGGATAGGAAAGGGAGAAAGAAAGATGAAGGGGCATCCGTGCCACCCTCCTGGGAAGAGCTGAGGAGAGCCCCAGACAAGGGTCACCCAGTAGCCATAGAGCAGAAGCCAGAGCGGGCTGCACTGGCGTGCCCGCCGGCTCTGCCGGCAGCCAGTTGTGCCTGAGTGAACCGAGCCGCAGGCCCAGAGGGCCAGCCCCGGACACCAAGAACCACCAACGCACCGACCCCTGTGGGCATCAGCCACCGGCAGGGAGTGTGGTGAGGGGAGATAGGCCTCCACACTTTGGAGGGCCTGGGAGTTCCCAAAGAGGTGGAGTCTAAGACCCGACCTGACATATAGACACAGACAAACAGGCACACACAGATACAAATATGCATTCCCACCCTCATGCACACATATACAAATACTCAGCACACAGTACACACAATCACACTCCCCAAACATACTCTATACCACGGGTCCAGGTACCCTCGCCCCCAGAGGGGGAAACGACATCTAGACCCAGGAGATGTTACCCTTTCCCCCGGGGTGGAGGCAAGCAGACCGCCCCAGGCTCCGCAGCAGCAGGGAGGCCCGCATCCCAGATCCCAATCGGACGGCCAACACCTCCTCCCAGCCCCCAGCCCCGATGGCCAGCAGAGAACGGGGGGGTGTACCTCCCTCCTCCCGCTCATGTGTAGTGTTGCTGTGTGTTGCTCTAAAGTGCATTTAAAACACGGGAGGGCATGGTGCTTACTTTATAGTTTGCCTTTTGTCCTGTGTTGCTCACTGCTCTCTTCTCTTTCCCCTCCAGTGGTTGTGGTGGACAGCTGCCACCACACGGCTCCAAGTCAAAGCGTAGTGCATTTATTTACAGTGAATATTAACAGTTTCAAAATGATCAGAACAATTGTGGTGGCCCCAGACTCCACTATGGCTCTCCATATTTTCCAGACTCTCTCTCAAATCCAGACTGTTCACAGGGGATCCTCCAGGGAAACCTTGGAACAGGGAAAAGACAGGTAAGAGGAACCATAATCTCAAGGAATTAATGCAAGGCAAAGATATAGAAACTACTGAAGCATTGTGTGGAGGCACACACACACAGACACACACAGACACACACACACACACACATACAGAGGAGAGAGAGCAACAAGAGGACAGAAAGACTGAAAACAGCAAGTCGACCAGTGAGGACAGAGGAACAGTGATATTAACCTCCCCTTAACAATAGCCTCCTGACGACTAACCGACCCGATCAGGGTGTGTGAGGTGAAAGACAAGACCATTCCTCCCACATAACCAAATATTGGAAGCCCCTCCCACACTGTCTGGAGTTCATAAACCATGTGCTCAAGAACGCCGTTTGCTGTCAATGGCCCAGGTGGGAAGGTGCCTTGGAAGGAGGGCACATAGAGCCAGACTGGGCTGGCTTTATCTGGGAGACACATTGTGTACCTTCATGTTGTGTGATAGTTTTAAACGGGCAGTGACAGGGTTAACGATGGTCCCAATTTTAAATGGTCTTGTGTAAATGGGTGCAAATTTCCCAGACTCTGTGTGAAGCAGGATATTTTTTGCAGCCAACCAATCCTTCTGACCTGATTGGTAGGATGGGCTCCGGTGTCGATCATCCAGGCATTTTTTTGTATCTTTGAGGACTTACCAGATGGACCTCCACAAACAGTGACAGAGGCGAAGGTTGGGTCATACTAGCTGTGAGCTCCATGTAGATTGGTTGGATGAGGTCACGCAGCGAGGAGCTGATTGGCATGCTCGGTCTGACCATTTGTCTGTGAATGGAAGTCAGACGATAGATTAACCTGTGCTGAACATAATTCTTTCCAGATGCATGAAGTGAACATTGGAGACAATGTCAAAAGGGATGTCATGTATTCTGAATACATCCTTGGTGAGTAACTGGGCGAGAGGCGAGGTACACCCTGGACAGTCTATCACAGGGCTAACACGTAGAGACACACCCATTAGACACACCTATGGGCAATATATACTCACCAATTACCCTATCCACTAACTGCATGTCTTTGGACTGTGGGAGGAAGACAGAGTACCCTAACCCATGCAAACACAGAAAGAACATGCCAGCTCCACACAGTAAGGCCCAGCCAGGTGGTGGAGTCGAACTCGGCAGCGCTGTACTTTGACTTGGAGCCCTTGTTGCTCTGAGGTGACGGTAATAACACCATGTTACTATAACTTTGATCCTACAATAATACAACAGAGAAAACCCAACAATCATATGACCTCCCACTGTCGCCAAAGTGCGACAGTGGGAAGGAAAAACTCCCTTTTAACAGGAAGAAACCTCCAGCAGAACCAGGCTCAGGGAGGGGCGGGGCCATCTGCTGTGATTGGTTGGGGTGAGAGAAGGAAGACAGGATAAAGACATGCTGTGGAAGAGAGACAGAGGTTAATAACAGATATGATTCAATGCAGAGAGGTCTGTTAACACATAGTGAGTGAGAAAGGTGACTGGAAAGGAAAAACTCAATGCATCATGGGAATCCCCGGCAGCCTACGTCTATTGCAGCATAACTAAGGGAGGATTCAGGGTCACCTGGTCCAGCCCTAACTATATGCTTTAGCAAAAAGGAAAGTTTGAAGCCTAATCTTGAAAGTAGAGATAGTGTCTGTCTCCTGAATCCAAACTGGAAGCTGGTTCCACAGAAGAGGGGCCTGAAAACTGAAGGCTCTGCCTCCCATTCTACTTTTAAATACTCTAGGAACAACAAGTAGGCCTGCAGAGCGAGAGCGAAGTGCTCTGATAGGGTGATATGGTACTACAAGGTCATTAAGATAAGATGGGGCCTGATTATTTAAGACCTTGTATGTGAGGAGCAGGATTTTGAATTCAATTCTGGATTGAACATGTGCATTGATATGTGCGTTGAAGGACATGTCCTGGTCAAACATGACTCCAAGGTTCCTCACAGCGTTACTGGAGGCCAAGGTAATGCCATCCAGAGTAAGAATCTGCTTAGATACCATATTTCTAAGATTTTCAGGGCTGAGTACAATAACCTCAGTTTGATCTGAATTAAGAAGCAGAAAGTTAGCGGCCATCCAGGTCTTTATGTCTTTAAGACATTCCTGCAGTTTAACTCATTGGTGTGTGTTATCTGGCTTCATGGACAGATAGAGCTGGGTGTCATCTGCATAGCAGTGTAAATGTATGCTATGTCTTCTAATGATACTGCCTAAGGGAAGCATGTATAATGTAAACAGAATTGGTCCTAGCACTGAACCCTGTGGAACTCCATAATTAACCTCAGTGTGTGAAGAGGACTCTCCATTTACATGCACAAACTGGAGTCTATTAGATAGATATGATACAAACCACTGCAGTGCAGTACCTGTAATACCTACAGCATGTTCTAATCGCTCTAATAGGATATTATGGTCGACAGTATCGAACGCTGCACTGAGGTCTAGCAGGACAAGCACAGAGATGAGTCCACTGTCAGAGGCCATAAGAAGATCATTTGTAACCTTCACTAAGGCTGTTTCTGTGCTGTGATGAGCTCTGAAACCTGACTGAAACTCTTCAAATAAACCATTCCTCTGCAGATGATCTGTTAGCTGTTTGACAACTACTCTTTCAAGGATGTTTGATATAAAGGAAGGTTGGAGATGGCTTTTTAACATTTTAATTACTACCAGCTTGAAGGCCTTCTGATTTGTCTTTTGTAATACAGGTCGGTTTGAAATGTGTGCACCTCTGTTTCATGAAGAGCTGAAGATGCTCACTGGACTCTCATTCAACCATAATGCTTGAGCCTGTCTGTGGGATCAGCCCTGGAAAGGTACAAACCTCTTCAAAACTGCTGACAACATCAAGAATGAGCTTTGTTGATATAAACATGTAACACTAAGAGAACTGAATTATGACATTGTTTTACACACATAACTAATTATCAGACACTGCAGGTTCATTAACCGTTAGATTACTAATACACATCATCTGAAACATCTTTTCAGTTATTTCAGCTGTTGTATCGTTGCATTGTTAGCTGCAGGTCTCAGTAATTGTTCTGAGAGGGATTCTGAAGATTGACAGCTTCCTTCAGCCAGGCATTGTGGTTCAGAGAATGACTCAGCCACAGACTGGTCACTCATAATGTCCTGATCTTGCCTATTCTGTAAATGATTCTGTTTTACTTATGATACCTGACAGAACAAGTGTATTTCACTGAATAGGAGCACAACTGAAGTCCATTGTGAGATGCATTAAAGTTGGATTAAGTTAATTATTTCTTCATGATTTCTTTTGGTGTATTTCTTTTAGCTTTTTCAGAAAAGATTAATACAGCCAAAGTAAATGTAAAATTTATTTTACATTTATTAAAAAAAACATTTTAAAATTTAACTGGAAGAAAGAAACATGAAAAATAAAGTGGAACATTTTAGAGCTGCAAAACTTTCCAAAGCCTGATCACTCTTTATTAACTGCCTTTCAGTCTGTATAACAGTATCATGCACCATACTTTTACTTTGTTAATGACAAAACTATCTACAGAATATTACCCTGTACACATGTGAAACCCAGGGGTTAAACTGGGCTCAAACGATTTGAAAAACATTCAATACTAATTTCAAACAGTTCAACATACAAACAAACTGTTGCTGAGAAAAATGTAAGAATAAAGGAAGAGAAGAGATTATTTTCAAAGGTGAGGACTGCTCAGCCATGAACATTAAAGCTCATGTTCTAATTTATTTAAAAAGAAATTTTGCTTGTTTTTGTGAACTCTCTTGGACAACAAGTTGAAATATACAAATGTTGTGTTATTCACAGGTTACATGTGAAGTGATGCCTTATGTTGGACTGGCTAAACCTTGATTACATTAAGGGTAGCAGATAGTCACCTGAACTCAAAAAACTATTTTTTCATCATGTATAATGGGCAGCTAGTAGCTTTGGCGGGATGCAAATTATATGCAGATGACATACAGTGGGGCAAAAAAGTATTTAGTCAGCCACCGATTGTGCAAGTTCCCCCACTTAAAATGATGACAGAGGTCAGTAATTTGCACCAGAGGTACACTTCAACTGTGAGAGACAGAATGTGAAAAAAAAATCCATGAATTCACATGGTAGGATTTGTAAAGAATTTATTGGTAAATCAGGGTGGAAAATAAGTATTTGGTCAATAACAAAAATACAACTCAATACTTTGTAACATAACCTTTGTTGGCAATAACAGAGGTCAAACGTTTACTATAGGTCTTTACCAGGTTTGCACACACAGTAGCTGGTATTTTGGCCCATTCCTCCATGCAGATCTTCTCGAGAGCAGTGATGTTTTGGGGCTGTCGCCGAGCAACACGGACTTTCAACTCCCGCCACAGATTTTCTATGGGGTTGAGGTCTGGAGACTGGCTAGGCCACTCCAGGACTTTCAAATGCTTCTTACGGAGCCACTCCTTTGTTGCCCGGGCGGTGTGTTTTGGATCATTGTCATGTTGGAAGACCCAGCCTCGTCTCATCTTCAAAGTTCTCACTGATGGAAGGAGGTTTTGGCTCAAAATCTCACGATACATGGCCCCATTCATTCTGTCCTTAACACGGATCAGTCGTCCTGTCCCCTTGGCAGAAAAACAGCCCCATAGCATGATGTTTCCACCCCCAAGCTTCACAGTAGGTATGGTGTTCTTGGGATGCAACTCAGTATTCTTCTTCCTCCAAACACGACGAGTTGAGTTTATACCAAAAAGTTCTACTTTGGTTTCATCTGACCACATGACATTCTCCCAATCCTCTGCTGTATCATCCATGTGCTCTCTGGCAAACTTCAGACGGGCCTGGACATGCACTGGCTTCAGCAGCGGAACACGTCTGGCACTGCGGGATTTGATTCCCTGCCGTTGTAGTGTGTTACTGATGGTGACCTTTGTTACTTTGGTCCCAGCTCTCTGCAGGTCATTCACCAGGTCCCCCCGTGTGGTTCTGGGATCTTTGCTCACCGTTCTCATGATCATTTTGACCCCACGGGATGAGATCTTGCGTGGAGCCCCAGATCGAGGGAGATTATCAGTGGTCTTGTATGTCTTCCATTTTCTGATGATTGCTCCCACAGTTGATTTTTTCACACCAAGCTGCTTGCCTATTGTAGATTCACTCTTCCCAGTCTGGTGCAGGTCTACAATACTTTTCCTGGTGTCCTTCGAAAGCTCTTTGGTCTTGGCCATGGCGGAGTTTGGAGTCTGACTGTTTGAGGCTGTGGACAGGTGTCTTTTATACAGATGATGAGTTCAAACAGGTGCCATTCATACAGGTAACAAGTGGGGGACAGAAAAGCTTCTTACAGAAGATGTTACAGGTCTGTGAGAGCCAGAGATTTTCCTTGTTTGAGGTGACCAAATACTTATTTTCCACCCTGATTTACGAATAAATTCTTTACAAATCCTACCATGTGGATTCATGGATTTTTTTTTTCACATTCTGTCTCTCACAGTTGAAGTGTACCTCTGGTGCAAATTACTGACCTCTGTCATCATTTTAGGTCGGGGAACTTGCACAATCGGTGGCTGACTAAATACTTTTTTGCCCCACTGTACAAGACTCAGCCATGAAGCCCCGCCTCTCAGCTCCTCCCAGTGACACAGGGTTGAAACTGAAAAGCAGAGAGAAAAAAGCAAAAAGATGCGTTAGGCTGTCTTTGTGCAATATGTTTAGTTCTACTTCCTCTGGGTCATTAGTTAGATTTAGTTCAGCCGTGTTCACACTGTTTCTAGTCATCGTCATTATCCAGTGTATTTAAGCCCTCAGTTTTCCTCGGTTCCTTGTCTCGCCATCATCAATTCCTCGTGTGTTTACAGTCTAGCTCAATTCAGTTCATCCTGTCTCAATAATAAACCTGTGAGTCCTGCGTTTGGGTCAAATGCATCAAGGACAACAACCATCAGGTCCTCCGAGATCCGCCCACCATACTAAGGCATTGGAGCAACTACTTCTCGGAGATCAGTAACAAAGAATTCCCTCACCCTCCAATTATAAGCGCCGACCCAGTACCCGGACCAGTCCTGCCTACTACACCCGCTGAAGTGGAAACGGCCGTCAAGAAGATGAAAAATGGAAAAACAACTGGACCAGACGATATCCCAACCGAAGTCTGGAAGCTTCTCGGGCGACCGGGAATGGCCATCCTGACAGAACTGTTTAACAACATTGTCAGCACAGGGGAAGTCCCGAAGGCCTGGATGACCAGTATTACCACACCCATATGGAAGAACAAAGGGGATGTAGCCGAATGCTCAAATTATCGTCCTATTCGCCTACTATGTCACACGGTGAAAACATTCGAAAGAGTCATCCATGCACGTCTTCGGGAAATTGTCAATGTCACCCCCAACAATGCGGTTTTGTAAAGGGATGCGGAACAACTGACGCCATGCACGCCGCCTGCCTCCTGCTGGAGAAGCATAGGGAAAAGAACAAGACGGTACATATGGCCTTCCTAGACCTTGAAAAGGCTTTCGACAGGATACCCCATGACCTCATATGGCACTCCCTAAGATCGCATGGTGTCCCTGAGGCGAATGTCAAATGGATACAGCTCCTCTACGACAACGTCACCAGTTCAGTCCGATGCGGCGCTGGACTATCGCCTCCCTTCCCAGTTAGTGTTGGGATCCACCAAGGATCAGCTCTGTCACCCCTCCTCTTCATATGGACACCATCAGTTACCTCATCCATGGTCTCTCCTTTTTGCCGATGACGTATTCCTCACCAGCAAAGACAGAGAGGAGACCCAAACGACGACTCAACTCTGGAAGACCTGGCTCGATGAATATGGTATGCGGCTCAACACGAAAAAGACCGAATACCTGGAAGGAGGCCCCCAAACTGATGGCACCATCATAATTGACAACGAAGAGTTGAAGAAGACAGAAGAGTTCCGCTACTTGGGCTCAGTCATCACCTACGATGGAAATATCGCCTCCGATGTCCGAGCACGAATAAATGCAGCATGGTTAAAATGGCGACAGGTCACTGGTGTCCTTAGCGACAGAAGAGTGCCAGATCGACTCAAGGGAAAAATCTACAAAACGGTGGTCCGCCCAGTAGCCCTGTATGGTTCCAGATGTTGGCCCGCGTTGACCACACATGAACAGGCTCTAAGCACCATGGAGATGCGCATGCTCGATGGAGCCTGGGAATTACAAGAGGGGACCGTATTACGAACAAAGACATACGGAAGCAACTAGGCATAGCCCCAATTAAGGAAAAGATGCTTGAGTCCCGCCTGAGGTGGTATGGACACGTGATTCGAAGCGATGAGAACTCTGTAGCAAAAACAGCTATGAGGACCGACCCAGAAGGATGCCCGCCTCAAGGCAGACCGAAGAAACGGTGGATGGACAAAATTAAGGAGGAACTTAAAATCGTCAACGCGGACGCTGTACCAGCGGGAACAACGTATGAAGAAGAGTCCTGTGTTTGGGTCCTCTGTGTCCATCCCCCACACTTGGGGTGACAATTCCTAGTTAAGGTTTAACCCTTTACAGCCGATCGGAGCGGGCACGCTCTGTTTTGCGTAACTATTTTTAAATCCCGATAGCTCTGCAACCACGTAAGCTAGCGCAAAAATTTTTTTTGCATATGAAACCGGAGGAGTTGTACTTACATCTGATGCCATCAGCTTGTCCTAGGTCACGGTTTCCTTCCACATAAAGCTTTGCAAAAACTGCATAAAAAGCGCTTGCAGGAACAAAAACATAATATTCCAGAAACACGCTTTACCGATCCAATCAGCTGGTCATAATACTTCCTACGTTGGAATAGACGTCAGCGCGAACTTTTGCATTTCCGCCATTAAGATGGCGGCGCGCACAGACGCAGCGGCCCGGAGCTCCTACACTTTTGCACTTTTGGTGGTACTGTGTATTATTTCACACAGTCTGGGGTTACTTCAATACAACAGAGATGATCTACTACAACTAAGCCGTGGAGATCTTTAACTAACATCCGAGTATCTCATCCCCCCGGAGATCGTTAAGCAACCCCCGGGGCTACCCGCAACAGCAAGCCGCAGGAGGAGACGTTGCGAGCGGAGGCAGAAGAGAGGCAAGCGGGGAGGCCTGTGGGCACGGCTAAAGACTAGTCCGTTTAAACCACCACTCCCGATCATATTCCTCTCCAACGCCCGTTCAATCCGTTACAAACTGGATGAAATACGACTGCAGATCGCCACTCGACGGACTTTTAATAACTGTTCGTGCATGATTTTCACTGAAACCTGGCTGGACAGCGCCATTCCCGATGCGGCTATCGATCTAGCAGGCCGCACCGCCTATCGAGCCGACAGGTCTGCGGACTCGGGTAAGAAGACTGGCGGGGGGCTGTGCATCTATATTAACAACCTTTGGTGCACGAACGTCACGGTAACGGAAAAACTGTGCAGTACAGAGGTAGAACTGTTGGTGTTAAAGTGCCGTCCATTCTATCTCCCTCGGGAATTTTCTGCCGTTTACATCTGCGCTGTTTACATTCCACCAGATGCTAATGCTAAGCTAGCGTTAGCACAATTGAGCAGCAGCATCAATAACAGCCTGGTAGCACACCCGGACAGTGTCTTTATTGCGGCTGGGGATTTTAACCACGCGGACCTGAAATCTGTACTTCACAATTTCCACCGTAATGTGAAGTGTGCTACCAGAGGAGATAGAACGTTGGACCAGGTGTACACCAACATGGCGAATGCGTACAGAGCCCAGGCTTATCCCCACCTGGGTCTGTCAGACCATCTCTCCCTTCTGCTACACCCAATATACACACAAAAGATCAAGAGCACTGGGATTACAACCAAAACGTGAGAACATGGCCGCAGGACGCTATTCCGATGCTTCAGGACTGTTTCCACTGCACAGACTGGGATGTATTCAAGGTGCAGGACACTGACAATCGTGTCGCATTGGACAGTTACACCTCCACTGTCTTGGACTACATCTGTTTCTGTGTGGACAATGTAACAACTTGGAAGCGATTCCGTGTGTTCCCTAATAATCCACCCTGGATGACACACGGAGTTCAACAACTTATTCGAACAAGGAACAACGCTTTCAAATCCGGGGACCAGGAAGGCGGCCGGGCCGGATGGAGTGCTGGGCCGGGTGCTAAAAGACTGTGCTGCGGACCTGGCGGACGTCTTCACCTCTATATATAACACCTCGTTGTCCTGTTCACTGGTACCATCCTGTTTCAAAGCAGCAACCATCGTTCCCATCCCAAAACAGTCAAATGTCACATGTCTGAACGATTTCAGACCTGTGGCACTCACCCCCATTCCCGCCAAATGCCTGGAGAGACTGGTCATTAAACACATCAGAGCTGCTTTTCCACCATCCCTGGACTCGCACCAGTTTGCATACAGGGAGAACCGGTCAACCGAGGATGCGATCGCCACAGTGCTGCACACATTACTGAAGCACTTGGAACACAGGAACACCTATGCACGGCTCCTCTTTGTAGACTACAGCTCGGCTTTTAATACCATCCGGCCATACAAACTCCGTCCCAAACTCCACCAACTGGGACTTAACTCCTCTCTGTGCAACTGGATTGTGGACTTCCTCACTAACCGTAGACAGAGTGTCAGAGTGGGTAAGAACACCTCTTCCACCCTTGTGGTCAACACCGGTGCCCCTCAGGGGTGTGTTCTGAGCCCTCTGCTATACACTCTCTTCACCCATGACTGTATTTCCTCCTGCGCGTCCAATCTCATTGTTAAGTTTGCAGATGACACTACAGTGCTCGGACTTATATCCAACAATGATGAGACAAACTATAGGACAGAGGTGCAACAACTAGAGTCATGGTGCCACGACAATAACTTGGTCTTAAACACCAAAAAGACCAAGGAGATCATTGTAGATTTCCGGAAGAGGGGTCATAACAACCATCTGCCTCTCTTCATTGGCAGTGAGGCGGTGGAGAGGGTGAGCAGTTTTAAATTCTTGGGGGTAACTGTGACCGAGGACCTGTCCTGGGGCAACCATATCACCTCAGTTGTACGGAAGGCCCAACAGCGCCTCTACTACCTGAGGAGACTGCGGAGCGCACACATTCCCAGATCTCTGATGTTGAACTTCTACAACTGTGCCATCAGCAGCGTTCTGATGTATGGATTTCTAGTGTGGTTCCCCAGCTGCACCAAGGCCGATCAGCAAGCACTCCAGCGGGTGGTGAAAGAAGCTGGCAGAATTATTGGAACAAGTCTGCCAGAGATCAGTAATATCTTCCCCACTCGCTGTCTGAGGAGGGTGCACAGTATCCTGCGGGACCAACATCACCCTGCGCGCCACCTTTTCCATCTGCTGCCCTCAGGGAGAAGGTACAGGTCTATACAGGCCAGAACATCCAGACTGGCCAACAGCCTGTATCCACAGGCTGTGAGGCTCCTGAACTCTCTGCCCCCCTCTCACGGACAATAACCATATCCAACTTCTTAATAGCAATGAACTGGTCTGCATTGGTGCATCATATCTTTATTCTCTTCCCCCTCCTGCCCCCCCCCCCCCCCCCTCTTTCTTAAATAGATAACTATCATATCTGATATCATATCTCACAGTACAATAATATTGAATGGGTTGCATTGTTGTATTTTGTCATGTTTCTCAGGTCTTTGTCTGAATTTCTACGAACATTATTGCTAAGGATTGTCTTATTGCATTGGAGTCACACTGGGTTAAATATGTACACTTGGGTTTTAAGGGGTATTTATTATTTTCTTCTTTTTTTTTGGGTTGTATGGAAGCCCCAAACGCAATTTCATTGTTCTTGACAATGACAATAAATAAATAAATAAATACTAAAATACATACTAAATACTACCTGCCCGAAACCGGAAGTGACGTCATTTTCGCGGAAATGTAGTCTTTTTTACTATCAGGGCCTCAGGGCCTATACTCGTCTTTTTAAAAGTTATCTTTGACTTTATGACTTTCTGTGTCGTTTCTGGGATGCTTAGGACTCATATTGCACTGCTGGAAATAGTTTATTTTGATGCATATGCTGCTTTTTTGCAAATTTGCAGTATAATATTTATTTTCGTTTTTCCTGCAGTGTATAAAAATTGGTGTATTTCAAAAATAAAACTATGAAGACACTCAAAATAAATTTCCTGTGGTGGGAAACTATTTTGTGCAACTTTTTTGTATTTACAGTTTTGAGGGATAAGCCTCTTAAATTTCTCTAACTACAAATATATGTTAAAAAAGCAAAAACGATTTTCAATTTTTTTGTAGTTTATTGCACTTTTTTGCAATTTATGTAATTACTATGCACTTAATGAATACATATTATTAAAATCTGGGCTATAATGGTTGTATTGATGTATAGCAACTTGAAATGCTCCCAAAAATGGCTCCACAGCATGTAAAAATATAATATAAGCTCTGGCGGACTTGGTTCTATGGTAGGTCTTAAAGGGTTAAGGAATACTTGGCTCAACAGAGCTCTCATTTTGTCAGCATGGCTACAGTGCTGACAACAAACACGGGGTTGTTCCTGTTTTCTTTGATCAGTGACCTATCAGTCAGTAAGATGGCCTAGCCTTATGGAGGACTGTTTTTTATAACGTAACAAACTGTTTCTAGATTAGTGAAAAACACCATTTCCTCTCCAGCCTGTGTGTTACCTCATTTAAGGTGCATGTTTGAAAATCTGACTTATTTTTCAGAAGAGCCACAGTATTCAGGGTAGTGAGGATGAAACACTATTGATGAGATTACCGACCTCTGGGGAGTTTAGGTAGGTCTAGACTGTGCTGACACATGGCACTGAAGGAGATAACAGTGGACAGACAGTGTAATGAAATTCAATGTTTTCCAAATTTAATGGTGTCTTAAAAAGTGGTTAGACAAAAGAGGACTTGCTGTTTAATGTTCAGTTTCTTTGCTATATGTTGGGACAAGATCCAGAGTGTGATTAAGATGATGAATGTGATCATTTACATTCTGAGTTTAGCCAGCTGCCTCTAAAAACCGAGGTGTTGTTTTCGTTGTTTTCACATCGCATGAATGCTTAAATCATATACTAATCATAGTTATATAATAATGATTATTTTATTAGAACTGAGTAATACTAAATAACATAATATGAATAGTTTGAGAAATGAAGGCTAAGAGTCTGACTCTAATATAAATTCAAACTATCTGGGTCTTTGGATGATTAATAAGCTGGAGTAAAAGATTGCTGCTTCTCTGTTTGTTCTTCAAGGTTTCTGATTGTTAGGATGACTTGACCTGTTTAAACCATCCTGCTGTATGTAACCATGCAAAATTAGGCAAAATTAATCCAAATGTTAGTATGTTAATTATTAAATCATTAACTAACAGGGATTTAGAAGAGCGATATCTCATGTTTAATAGTCCAGATTCAGTTGTTTATCCATTGGTGCTATATTAGAAGATGACCAGCTGGACTTTCTGAGCTACAGCCACAGAGCGATGGTGGCACAAGAGACAAAAGGTGGAGCTGTGGGTGGCAGAGTTGAAGCTGTTAAGGTTGATGTTAGTAGTGACCAGCATGAACAGGAGGACAAGTGAGTACGTTAGAGGGACGGCTCAGGGTGAGCTGGTTCGGCTCAGCCACGAGGCAGGACAGACTGCTGGATAGGAGGAGATGGAGGCAGGTGATCTGCTGTCGACAGAAAACAGACATTCTGATGAAATAAAAATAATTATTCACGAGTACCTTAGAAAAATCTGTATGTGTTAGGGTTTAAACATTTTGAAGACAGATAAAAGTTATTTGATGGGGGTAGGGGCAGAGAAGAGGAGAAGAGAAGAAATGCTATTCTTTAGAGAGTATTCCCACTGGGAATAATAGGTGCTGCACAGTGCCAGCACCAGACACTTCCCCGGAACGCGACAGTCAGCTTAATTGCAGCTTTTAGGATCATTACTGCTCCCATGTGAATGTCAAAATGGACAAGGCTAGTGGGCCTTTGACAAACAGGCAACCACCACCCACCGCTCTGCAGTCACAAGGGGCAGGCCCACAACTGAAGGAAAAATACAGGCCTTGTTTGTTGTCTTCTCTCCTTTAAAGCAAAGGGAAAAATACTACAGAATATATTCTGGAAAATAAAGTGCTGCCATGTTTCAAAAAGTCAGCATAGTGGTAATAATCTATCTCTTGTTTTGGAAAAGATACATCTAGAACAAAATAACGCATTTTTTTTAAATGTGTGTTCAAACAGAGCGTATGTCTATATGTAGACAGGCAGGTTTATATCTATGACTCTCTCATAAAAAGAACTTGTACATTACTGAAAGTTCAAGTAAATTCTTTTTATGAGTGTGTGTGTGTGTGTGTGTCTGTGTGTGTGTGTGTGTGTGTGTCTGTGTGTGTGTGTGTGTGTGTGTGTGTGTGTGTGTGTGTGTGTGTGTGTGTGTGTGTGTGTACGAAAGCATGCTTTTTCTTTCTCTTTAAGACTTCTGACCTTTGCAGCCTCCAGTTGTCATGGCTGCGAATGGCTCATTACACATCCGCTAGTTGAGGAGGCTATTCATCATTCAAGAGCAGAAGCTTGTACCAAACTCAAGAGCTGCAGGGAAGTGCCTCTCAAAGAGCCTTGGCCTCGTCCCTACAATCATCCAATGAGGTCTTCCATTGAGGATGATTCCTCATAGTGTGGAATATAATGTAAAGTACTCCTTGTGAAAAAGCCCTGTCAAAAGTCTTTGCTTGTTATAATTCTGTCATTGATGCCTTACTAATGTTCTTCAGACGATGTTTGTCTTGGCAGTCGCTTTCTGTCTCTAAATTCAAATCCATCTTTCTATTGGGAAATAATATTGTAAAGTAAAACTTATAAGTTTGATTTTTTTTAAAAACACTCCACTTCCTCGTCCCTGAGAGATGATGTCTATTTCCTGATAACAAATGGAGAGGAGCTTTATTGCTGATCTCGAGGCACCACATGTAAGCTGGTAGCAAAGAGCACTGTTTGGAAGAATACAGTCCCTGTAACGGATCAGCTGAACAGGTTTTTACAACAGTAAACCCTGGAAATAAAACTGCACAGAGGAGATTTTAGCATCACTCTAAGACGCAATCTTTTATGGTAAAATTCTGCAGCTTTAAAAAGGTAGAGATTAGTTTTATGTATGAGCTTAACTATTCATTAAAGACCACTGGATCCTGGATAACGCCATCCAGGTTCAGTATTTTGTTATTTAATATATAGTTAGTCAAGTCAGATCACCCCGGCCTTTGGGTCTTTAAGACATGTTTGTAGACCACTTGTATTCATCTGGGTTCACAGGCACTGGCTCTGGCCCTGTGGTGGTGGGACAGGCTCCACCCCCCTGTGATCCTGAATTGGGTAAGTGGAAGAGATGGATGCATGGATGGAAGTATCAAATGTATCAAGTGTTTCTAATGTATGTTGTTGGAGGAAAACTCCTCATTTGTTTCAAATTGGACAAATCCAGCGTTTTATTCTAGTCTATGTAGTAAACGACTGCTATCACATGCAGGATAGGCAGCCATGACGAGGTCAGTAGTTACGCCCAATAACATAATTTTTCAGTATTTTTGGTTCACTATTATAAATAAATATCATACATTTTTACATAAAGGAGCTTTGGATGCAGTCTCCATCGCACTCTGTCCTCTCACACCTGGACAACAACAACACCTACACCAGAATGCTGTTTATAGACTTCAGTTCAGCGTTCAATACAATCCACCCCTCACAACTCATCAGGAAACTGACAGACCTGGGCATCAGTTCCCTCATCTGCAAATGGTTACTGGACTTCCTGACCAACCGCCCCCAACATGTCCGGTTGGATAACCGCTGCTCATCTACAATCACGATGAACACCGGTGTACCACAAGGCTGTGTGATGAGCCCTTTCCTCTACTCCCTCTTCACCCACGACTGCAGACCTGCTGATGGTTCCAACACCATCATTAAGTTTGCAGATGACACCACGGTGATTGGCCTCATCAGTGACAACGATGAGGCCGCCTACAGGGAGGAGGTGGATCGTCTGGCTGAGTGGTGCGACAGAAACAACCTGCTGCTTAACACCGAGAAGACCAAGGAGCTCATCGTGGACTACAGGAGGAATGCTGACCCACATCCACCCATCCACATTAAGGGGACGGCTGTGGAGCGTGTGAGCAGCTTCAAGTTCCTGGGAGTCCACATCTCCGAGGATCTCACCTGGACGACCAACTGCTCCAAGCTGGTCAAGAAGGCTCACCAGCGCCTCTTCTTCTTGAGGACTCTGAGGAAGAACCACCTGTCCTCAGACATCCTGGTGAACTTCTATCGTTGCACCATCGAGAGCATCCTGACCAACTGTATAACAGTCTGGTACGGGAACTGCTCTGCCTCGGACCGGAAGGCGTTGCAGAGGGTCGTGAAAACTGCCCAGCGCATCGCCGGAGCACCACTTCCTGCCATAAAGGACATCTACAGGAAGCGGTGTCTGAAAAGGGCTGGGAAACTCATCAAAGACCCCAGTCACCCATCACATGGACTCTTCACCCTCCTGCCCTCTGGGAGGCGCTACAGGAGCCTCCGGACTAAGACCACCAGGTACCGGAACAGCTTCTTCCCCACAGCTGTCAGACTCCTGAACTCTGCCTCCTGACATCTGACCCACGTTAACACATGGACTGAACATACACACACCCACAATGGACAACTGTACCCTCAAACACAATAATAACATGGACTGAACCACCACTCACAACCACCAGCACTTTATATAGCCTCTGTAGAAACTATCTACACCCTCACTTATCTTAACTGCACTACTGTATAGCTCTGTGTAAATAATCATTCTGTACATTCAATAATCTTTAATCCTACAACTGTTTACAACTTGCATAGTTCCCATTTCTGTATAGCTGTATATCTCAGATTCTGTAAAGTTATTTATTTCATATTCTGTATAGTTTTTCATATTTATATCCTGTTCATAGCCTGTACATAGCTTGTACTCACTACAGCCTGTACATACTTCTAGTTATAGCATATTCATAACATACTTCATACCGTGTACATTATAACATACCATAATAGACCCATTTCTGTAATATACTCACATATCTATATTATTGCTAATATATATTGTAATATATCTATATCACTAAAGCACTTCTGGATGGATGCAAACTGCATTTCGTTGCCCTGTACCTGTGCATGTGCAATGACAATAAAGTTGAATTCTATTCTATTCTATTCTATTGAATGGATACTAATTCAGCTTCTGTTCCATATATCAAACCACGGGTGTGGATACGTTTGAAATTATAATCCTGATGGGACTGGATATTTTTGGGATGATTATTAAAGCAGAATTACATGTGGAGAACTGAATC